>NW_025789848.1:0-6471 GCF_021130785.1 Homalodisca vitripennis
ATAATGGCTAATCCCAATTAATTTGACTTTATACAGATAGTTCCATATCAAAGCACTAGTAGCCACATGTAGTCAAGCATAGGGCTAAAAATACTGTTAAACCGAAAGCTTCTTCAGAAAGAAAACAGAAGAACTGATCTTACATGATGGATGGATAGGTGAAACCACTTAAAATTAGCGTTTATTAGTCGGATGGCTTATTAAAATATGGGATGTAAAGTGATAGAGGGATCCGACCTCGAGTGTGGGGAAATGTGTAATTGGAGTAAAGTTGGGCAAAGTAATAATTGATAAACTCTGGCAGATACACGAGAGAGACCTCCGCGACCGCGGCGCTTTGCATGCGGCAACCCCTGACACTACCATGCCCAAACATTAGCCCCTCACTTCACACACTAGAAGCTTTCTATACTCCTCTGCGTCTTACTTTAACTCTCTCGCAAACCCTGCCAACTCCTAGCATGTGCGCCCCAAAAGTAACGTGTGGTTACTAGCTTGATATTTGAGATAGATTTTTGTGTACACGATTTCAGCCTAATAGCAATTGTCCTTATGGTTAACACATCTAATTTCTTCTTCACCAAACATGACTCCCAGATTTCAAAACCATCCCCATATAATCATAAGGTTATAAAAACCATATGGTTCATAAGGTTATATATCCATAAGGTTCATAAGGTTGTATATCCATAAGGTTCATAAGGTTATAACATACAAGTACGTTATTAAAACTTATTGTTGGGACTATTCCTCGAACAACATTTTTTAAAGTCTCAAAATTTCAACAATTAGTTTGGTTCCAATTTATTGACGATATCTTTAATCATTTGGGCAAAATGGAATGGATAGTTTTACAAAATGATATCAAACATTTAAATACCAGTTTTTTTAAAATTCAATTGAAATATTTTTTCAAAATCTTTTTTTAACGTTTTTAGATGTCGATGTGGTTTTAGACTAGCGACTCCTAAATCGAGTCAAAGGATTACAAATTCAATGCAATAGTTACCGTTACTCAAGCTACCAATCCTGGTTACGTTATAAAATCATATCACTTAAAGTCCAAAAAGACATTGGCGACTAATTAAATCTAGTTGTAATTGTCATGCCCCAAAACAATTATAAAAAGTATTAACCAAATTCAAAATCCCGCATAAATTATAAATGAATTAGTTTATAAATAGCGAATCAGAGAATCCTAATAAACTACATTCGGATAGTCTAATACAAATACAAATACAAATATCTTTATTGTATATCAAACAAAATAAATGTGTCTCAACAATCGTCATAACAAACAAAACATTTTCTAAAAGCTAAACAAATTTCTTATCTAAATAATCCTTAATATTTTAAAAAGTATTTTTAAGAAGAAAATTGTTTTACATTTTCTTTGAAAGTAATTGCATTAACATTCTTGTTTCAGAGCGCTACGGAAGGCTATTGAAGATTTTTAAAATACAATTATAAATATGTGGTTTTTTGAAAAACTTGTGATTTGTGTGGTGGTATATTATAACTTGTGCTTGTTCCTGTTTTACTATTCGAAGATCGTAAAAATTCAGAGAAAATGTGCTGGTTCTTTTTCATGCAAATAAGTGATTCCAGAAATGTACATAGAAGGAAAGGTGAATAAATTAAAAGATCCAAAGTGAGCAGCACGTGATTCAGTTCTGCCAATTCCTGGCAATAATCCTCACAGCTCTTTTTTGTAGAATGAAAAGAGTCCTCGTATATTAGCTTTCAGATCCCCAAGTCACAACTGCATATGAAAGAGAAAGGATAGATGAGGGCAATAATATGCGGAAAGTAGGATTTCAAGACTGGAGAAGGTGAACAGACGTCTTAGTACAAATAACTCCCTGACGACAAACGTTTAGCGACCATGTTTTATGAGAAGAGTGAAATTTTAAATTTGCATCAAGGTGAAGTCCCAAAAATGTTACGGTCTATCCTCCGCAGTAAACGATACTTTCACATATGTATAGTTTTAAAGGAATTGTGTCTTTGTATCCAATATAAAAATCAAGCAGTTTTAGATCTTATTAGAATTGACACACAAAAGATTTTCTTGGAACCATTGCACAAATAGTTTATTTGATACAACATAGAGTCAATTTACAAATCTTGTCGTGCCCGATGTGATATGGCTAGGTGAGGCTGTCATCCTGCGAAAAAGGCCACAGATTACCATTATGAACACTTGTTTTTAAGTCATTTATGTACAAAATGAACAGTTACGCGGCCTAGGATTGGAGCCCTGAGGGAACGTCAAGAGATTACAAAACTTCTCATCTGAGTAAGAATATGTCAAACAATCTTGGATGTATGGAAGGTATCTTTACTATTTGCCTACGTCCCTAAGGAAGGTGAGAACCAGTTTAAAGCAGTGCCTCAGAATTCGCAATTTTCCTCAAGTTTTTCAAGAAGCAAAACCATGATTTAACCATGGTCAAAGGCCTTTCGGAGGTCAAAGAAGACACCCGCAAACAGATTTCCTTTTGATCCAAACTCTTTTACAATGAATTTTAAGAGAGTAAACATGGCATCAAACTGTACACTTTACCTTTTAAAAAAGCCAAATTGGCCCAAAAATAAAGTATCATGTCGTCATATCAATAAAAGAAGTCAATCTATTTAAAACTGCTTTCTCAAAAGACCTTGGAGATGTAATGATGTTATCGCAATAGGTCGAGTAATTGTCAAACATTTCCTTTTTTCCTTTCTAAAAAAGAGGATTAACGACTGAAAGCTTTAGAAAAAGTTCGGGAATATTTTCCAGTTTCAAATGAACTATTAAATATTTGCAAGAGGATTTTGCTAGAAAATATGAGAAGGGATTTCAGGAGCTTCGACGCACACATTGTCAATTTCCCAGATGCCGTTTTGGGACTTATTGAAATGTATCAAACTTTTGACTTCTGTTGAGCTTACCGGGTACAAAAAGAAAGACTCTCCAAATGAAGCATTTATTTGAAGAGATACCTCCATTCATGCTAATTAAGAGCGCAACTCTGTAATAGACCTACAATTATGAAAGTAATCATTGAAAATGTTTTATTTTTATTTTTTGAAACTCTTTCGGATTGAGTAACCAGTTTTCTCCTTTGAGCTAATTCTTCACAGAAAACTTAAAGTCATGAGGAGGAGCTGACCCTATTTTCATTTATGATGTTCCAAATAGTCTTTGACTTTATTTGAAGACTTGTGTTATTCCTTTGAGAGACCATTTAAATTTTTTAAATGCTATACCGGTATTAGAGCTTGTTAATCTTAGGAAGTGTTTTGTTTTAGTGGGGAGGATCTCTCTAGATCATTGGTAATAGGATGTACCGACCATCTGACTAAGTCCCTAAGATCAGCATGCTCTTTGCTTAAAGAGATTTTTACTATGAAAACCTTCTCTTGCACATTAATTTCCTTCTCTGGGAAGGCCTGGTCTATTTGAAACGATAATTTAGACATTGAAATTCTCCATTTTTGGTACCTCAAGTGAATCTGCGCTATAAACCTCATCCCATTTCTCATGAGCTAGAAAATGTTTGAATAGCAAGGTGTATTCTCATCTGTAAAAATAACCGGCAAGAACGAAAATTTTTGAGACGCATCCCCTTGAAAAAGGCAGCCTTAAACACAGTCGTCTGAGCAAGATGGTTCCTGCCGAAAGCAGTCACAAGAACAGAAGCAGTTAACATAATCGATTGGTGAAGATCTGTGTATACAAATCAATAAGAAGATATAGAGTTTCTTGAACTCTCTTGTAAATGACCACAAACTATATTCCTCAATCCGTGACATTCCATGGTATGCATCAGCTCGTCGAACTTTAGGCCTGAATCAGATAGGTCTACATTGAAGTCCACCCATTTACCAGTGTGCCATAATTCACTGGACATCACTTTATCAAGAAATGATGACATATGACCATGGAAAACCTGTGTTTCCTCAAGACGAGTGCTGAAAATGGAGTCGGTTTTTTCTAAACAACAACAATGAGAAAAACATCCATTGCAAAAGTACCTTTATAGCCGCCAATTCACAACTTGCCCCTCCAAACAATTACCCCCAAAACATCAATCCTTTTTCCCATTGTTTAACGGTGTTCCTCTTGCAAAAATACAAACTCCATCCCCTACTTTAGGTTTCCACGACAAAACGATAAAACTCCAACATACCCAAGCAACTTCAAAACATCAAATTCCGGACTGTTCTAAATGATGCTCAGATATGCTAATCAACATCAGGGGCCTCCGTATCAATGACATTTTGAAAAAAATGTCAAGCTTACCTTCTAGGTCCCCTTGGACATTTTGGTGAAGTTACTTCTTTCATGGCAGTACACCCTATGTTCAGTTGTGGGGAGGATTGGGGGATAGTTCTAAAAAACCTAGCCGAGTCAGTAACTGATTGAGAGGAAGAGGGGGAAACACACATTGGGAGTTTTTCAGAAGAGAGTTCCTTAAGTGGTCCGATTCATGGCAGATAATTCAGAATTCCACGCCGTGAACCCCTCATCAATGAACGAAGCAATAAGAGAGCCCTATGCAACGATTCCCCATATCTGCTGAGATGGCGACGCATCCTCTTGCTAAGGTGACGTCTAGAAATGGAGTGCCAAAAGTCTTCACCAAGATGTAAACCCAAAATTCCAGCACATTAAAACTGAAGTTGGTCATTTAAAAATCTATCAGTGCTGTGTTATTGATGCCAGCCCGAATACAAAATGCTATTTAGCAATTATCTATTCAGCCCTGGAAAGGTTTGTCTTGCTGTGAAAAGCAGGCCTGCCATGCCATCTAGCATTTTTCCCGCATTGCCCCCAACCACCGTTCTAACCATTACCCCACCACAGAAAACCTTTTGTACCAAATTATTTGTTTTCCTACTGGAGATATATTACCCGTGGATTTTTTCCCAAAAAATACTCAAGAATTTCTGTTTTATGTGAATAATTTTAGGCCCCCGGATTGCAATCAATGTGCACCGTTTTTTTAGCACAAATGCCTTTCTCGAATACCCAAGAATGGGAAAATCACCAATAATCAAGCAATTTGACAAAATTCGGACCCCCCCTTCAATAACCTTTCCTTCCTTCAACGCATTTTTTTCTCTACGATTGAGGGGGTCTTTGTCAGACGCTCCCCCTATTTAAAATGTGACGTCACGCTGGGTGTCCCTAACTTTTGAAATTTTTTTTGGGATTGCAAGTCACAATTTTGTGTGTCTAAATTTAAGGTATGGATAGTGTGTAAAATTAATACTACATTTTTTATTTGTTTTATTTTTTTTTACCATAAAGTAAACAAATTATTTTATAAATTAAAAATTCCTTGTATTATGAAAAATTATTTACTCTGTGTAATTCACAATTAGTTTTATTAACTATGATATTTTTTTTTTGTTTATTAAGTTTGTTAGTATGTTTGTATATTTAATCTCATAAAAAATGTTGTATTTTAGAGAAAAAAATAAAGAATTTTTATATTTAATTTTTTTTTTGTATTCATTGATGGGGGTTTTTTGATTTTATATATTTTATTATATATAATTTTTTATATATATAAAATATATATATAATTTAATAGGCTAAAGTTCATAGGCCAGCTTGTAAGCCATTTTTTGGTCCCAATATGGCGATCGTTCAAACTTTTAAAAATCAAAAAAAATCTGCTTTTATGAACCTATAGAATAAGCAAAAAAAAGGTTTTGCATTACCTTTTACTTCACCAAAAAATTTGTTATATAGATTTTTTGTATCTCAAACAGTTTTTTTAAAAATTGTATTGTACTTTTTTACATTTATATCCGTGGGAATCAATCGGATTAAAATTAATCAATAAAAAATTTTTAATGTATTCACAAAATCTACCCATTGCTTCAGCAGAAAGCCGGAATGAATTTGGGGTAGGTTGAATACAATTATTTTAGTTTAAAAGAAAGGTGAAGATATATATAAATGTATTTCTTTTCAAGTTCAATATTTCAAATAATTTGATTTTTCCCTGTAGGAAGATAGTTGTTCACTCCCAATAACGTTACGTTGGTTTTACTACAATTACGGCTTTATTTGCGGGGGGGAAAAAATGTTGTACTGTGAATATTTATCTTACTAATTGGATGAAACATTTTTTTTTTTAATTTTTAAGTATACCAAACTTTCATGTGTTTCCAACAATGGGAAAGATAACATTATTAAGTTGTATTGTTCTTGAATTTTTAAACTGTTATAAAGTAGCTTCTACGAATAGCCGACTCGGGGTTTTTTCGCTTTATAAAAAATTTTAAAAAAATCTGAAAGAAATACAGAGTAAAATTGCAGTACTGTGTATTTAGTTTGTCCTGATAAAAAAAAAAGTTCAGAATAGCTTTTTCTGTTAAAAACTTATTATTATAGTAAGCACGTTATTCCTATATACTGTTGTAAAAAAATATCTCATAAACCCGGGTTATTTTTAGCAAATTTTAAGGAAA
>NW_025789849.1:0-6623 GCF_021130785.1 Homalodisca vitripennis
TTTGCCAACTTCGCCTACTCCCTATTATTATACATTTAAATACCTGAGATTGTCGTTTGTTATTATGTCAGGCTTCAGTGGTCTACCGTTCCACCCAATTCTGGGCGTTGACAAATATTATTAAAGTGTGGCCATAGAATCAATTATAGCCTATATGAACTCGCTGATTACAAGCAATACACAAGTAGTACACACGCTAATTATTTGTTTTAATTTCTTTCAATTTTAATATATACTTTACTAACAGTCCGAGCCTACTTTAATGGTAACACGTTTTCCTGTTATTTAAACAAATATTTAGTAGTAACTATCAAATAGTATAAAAAGCAGAACAAAACAGCGATATAAATAAAAAATATAAATAAAAAGAGAATAGAGAATATAATTGATCAGTTTTTATGATAATAATCATCATCATTACCATAGAAATGTCTGCCACAGAAATATAGACCACGTATTTTCTGCAAGTAAATAATATAACTCAAATCGGGAAGTTTTCAAAAAGCACCTCTGGATAAATTGTTATTTGGAAAATTACCAAATCTCCTTCACACAATCTGTCCACATTACTCCACTGGACGATTTACTCTTAATTTAATCTTTACTTTGACTCCAGAGCAGTGTTCTTTGGAGGTTGTTCTTGAGGTGTAAACTGAGATGTCCATTGGATCAAAACCAAATCCGCAACTTACTCGATCTCGCTGCTTATTCAAAGATCCTACAGAGGGCTTACATCTGAACCTCCGGGAAGTGTTTAAAAATACTCCGGGTTCATCACAAAAAATCAACACTCTATCCTGACCTATGCTGCAGGACAGATAGTTTATAACCTAACCTAACCAAGCAACAGGGACCAATCTCCCCCCCCCCAACCTTGTAAGAGAGACGTCATCCCGATATCAATCACGAAAAAGTGATGTTTCCTAGTTTTACTGAGTTAACTTGTTAGTAATTTAAAGAAAACGACGTCTTTACGGTTTAGCTTGTCTGGCTTTGTTATAAATTTGTATATGCGTGATTATCAAAAACAGATTCCTGGTTTAATACTGCTCCATTCCAAAAAAATAAAATTGGATCACTTGGAAGAAACCCTTTTTCATAAGACAAACATATCAAACACCCGATCGATAGTTTAGAATAGAATTGGTGGACAAACATAATAATAGAAATAGGTAAACTCTTTCTGGATTCGTTGTCAGTTTTTGGAAAATTAATAAGTTACTATTAACAAAGGCCAAAATATACAACGTTCACCAACATTTCTGAAGAAACACTAATGTAAATAATATTCTAAATACATTTGCACGGAATTGTAAATGTATTTTATTGTTAGATGTGAACATTTTTAGGGTTATATTTTAATATTAGCACATTAAAAAATTAAACACATTTTTGAATAAGATAAAACAGTTTATTATATATATATATATTGTTTTCTCATAGATTCTAAATGTAAAATATCCATTTACTGTACATATTCCTACAGTCTCTGGCGCGTATGTTACGGGCTGTGTTATAACTTTTTGGCAGTTTAAAATATGATTAACAGTGGAACAATTATTGTAATAACCGAAACAATACCGGCGTTACCACTGCAATTACAAACTCTTCACCAGCAGTATTTAGTTTAATTGTACTCATAGTATCAAATTTAAGTTTGTCCCACCAATTTTCCAATAATATAACAATGGTTTATTAGTTTTATTTATTGTTATGTAGTGCATATAATTATCTAAATGTTGGCATATTTTGGAAACATTTATATAAGAATAATATTTTTTTATAAATGTTTGGTAATAATCTTACCCATAGAAACAAATTTAGTATTTGTGTTTTTTTGCAAATATATATATATATATATATATATATATATATATATATATAATATTTTCATTCAAGAAAACACGGATAATATATATTTTATGAAATTATATAAAATTAAGAATAAATTGGCTATCTCATATTGTAATATTTATTATACTAGGATTATACTTCAAGGGGCAGTTCCATCATTAAAAAAACTTAATTTAGGGATTTTGGCTTATGGCATCCTGTTTTTATACAATAATTATTTACATATTTTCCTGAAAAATAATGTATTACACATGTAGGATTTTGTTCAAAATGTATCTTTTTACAAAATGTTCAAAGTACAGGTACATAATACTCAAAAGTAGCCTGTTATCGGAGGGAAAAATGACTGCCAGTTCGAGGGTTACATCCATTGTATCATTCGTTAGTTGAACACGATTTTCACTACGACACAGCGACACAACAACACACGCTCGAGACTCATATACACCGTGAGTCACGGTAATATCACAGCGATGTGGTGAACGAGGTTTTGTGCCGGTGTGTTGGCCAACTGTTCAAACATGCGTCACTCCCAGCATGCTAAATAGCTTGGTTTGATTTATATGCTTTCATTCCCAGGCACGATTGCATTGATTAACAGCCTACTTCTACTTATTACCAAGCGTTGAGGTCAGGGGCGTATCCAAGGGGGGCTCGAGGGGGCAGACCTCCCGAAGAAGGATAATTATCTCGTAACTTTAGCAACAAATTGTAAATTTCATATATTTTAGCTTTAATAAACAAAATTATACATAGCCTATGTAAATAAATTTGTATATACAGATATTAGTTCTTCTAAAAATTACTACAATTAATGTATTAACCCTCTAAATTCCAACCGTGCAAAAAACCAAGTGACAAAATATCAAAGTAAATGCAATATTAGTTGTATGTTAAACAATGTTATCTACCAGTTTAAGGTCAAACGTATTGTCCAAAAGATTATATTGGTAACACATTAAATCACCTTGGAATATGAATGGTTAAGCTTTGAAATTTAACCCCCCCCCCAAAAAAAAACACTGAATTTCAAGAGAAGATTCATAGGCTGCATGGTTCACTTTAGGCCTGCCAAATCGCGTGCCACTAACTGATAAATAACAGCTGTTGTTTTCATCTTCCGTTTCCGGTCTGTCCAGTCGGGTTAAATTACAAACGATTGTTTAACAACCAACATTCTGAGATTTAGACAGTTAGTTCATACCCTTTGTTCTGGATTTTGAAAACAGTCCAGCGTTTTATCAATTTCGTAATGTAAATTACTCGTACAATAACTTTCAGCCATATAAATAGAATATTCACACTGATATCCTTATTGTTAAGATATTGCAATGACGCAGCTGTCATATTTTATTATGTAGTGGCAATGTAAATTATTGCGTATAAAAAAATCGAGTTTATCGATAAAACCCTTCTTGTAGGTACCTATGGTAGCTAGAGGTAAGTACACTTTCAAATGTAATTATTGTGAAAGGCTTCCAGAGTAGACTATAGCGGTTGGTTCATTGCGATCAAATGAAAGGTTTCAACATTGAATATACTAATGAATCGATATGGAGTTATTGTTAATACCTCTGAGGACTTGGAAGGACATCATGCACTGCTTGACTAGCCAGGTTATCATCGAAAACATTTCTTGTGTTTTAAACGAGATGGATACATTATTTATGTTTAAAACAATTTTGAATAATAAGTATTCAAATTCTATGAACAACCACTGTTATAATTCATAATTGGTTAAATATATAAATAGTGTAAAATATCACAAAACAAACTCACAAGTTTTTACTTAAAATTCGTTAACTCCCTGATCATATTGTGTAAGAAATTAAGCAATTACAGTATATGTGTTCGCGCAAAGGATTACATGAAGCTTTACGAGAAACCCTTTAACCCTCTCTTAAGGCAAATTTATATTTAAATAACTGTAAATTCCAGGAAAATTTAGTCACATGAAAATTTCCTTCTATAAGATTATTATTTCTGAACAAACTTCACACACATCTCACCGCTCCACGTTTATCCTACATGGGTATTTTAACTTATCGAATCTAAGTCCATTATATTTACGGTCCTGTTTTGTTCCAATTATGCACCATAATTTAAATCAACTATTAAACATTGTTGGTCCCGTAAAATAAAACGCCCCAAAAATCAAAACGAATTTTGCAAAGCAATATTATGTTTGTGACTGTATATGACAATTTATGTAATCATGAATGGGGTGAATAAAATTAAATGATTTCTCCCTCTTAGGAACATTAATAAAGAAGTAGACCTACTCAATTATGAGTGAATTTCACAGCAACGATGTTTGATACGATGTAATCAACAACAATGTAATCGGTTTTGATTTGAATACATTTTGTGAATGTCTTGAACAAAGTTTCTATTAAATCAACTTTTAATACATTTTCTAAAGCAGGAAAATTTTAAAAATATTTTTGATAGGTCCACAAGGAGTAGTGGCCATTTGAATTAGACTCTTGGACCATCTCGTAATAATCGGGCTATAAGAACAAGTGGTTGAAATATACGAATATGAATTCTTTACAGTATGTACATGAATTATGACTGGGGAGAATGACTTGTTTTTATTTATAAAAAAAAAAAACTTAGGGAAATATTATTCTGAAATGTGTAATTTTTGTTAAGAATTATGTTACAGACATTCTGTTACAAAATTGTCGGTAAATAATGCGTATCCCTCTAGAGCATTTAATGACCTTTATTGACTTGGCCAATCATTTCATTTCTTAAACTAAAGTGAACTAGAATGTAAAGGATAACGCAAAAGTCTTATTTCAAGATCAACAATTTGTACAATAAAAAGACTAAGCGTCCTTTCTCCATCTTACTAGTTAGTGTAGATGCACGTGTACAACTATACATAAACCAACGCAAAGGAAAAACCTGCTGCAGAAGCAAATATCTGAGGCAGTCACAGCGCCGTTGAGGGAGTCCGACCCTCTTATGGTGGGGGAGGTGGGGACAAGTCATTCTCCTCCTCTCTGTTTTTAATCAGCCTGTGTGGATCGTTGTTGTCTCGCTCGGCGACCATTTTTGCGAACACTGCAGTCAACTTACCTATATCTATAACTATATTTTTTTATTATGTGTGGACGTAGACCTCATACAAAAGCCGTAAAAAATTCACTAATTAAAAACACTGAATGTAGCCATATACGTATCCAGGAAAGCTTGCCGTTTTGGTGTGAGGTTAGCCGTAGTGGGCAGTGGCCAGGTCAGGGGATAGAGCAAGCGGGCGAGTGCCGAGCAATGGGTGGGGATAACCGGGGATTGGGTGGACATTCGCAGCGGCGGAGGGGTACTTACCCCTCCCTGCGTGAACTAAAACTCGCCCAGTCGGTCCTTGTTTGTAATCGGTTTACCATATAGAAAAACAGCAAAGCCGTGGACAGAAATTAAAAAACATAACTGGATTCAAGTGATCTTGCCTCAAAGAATAAAGTAACGAGCAACACACAAAAATCAATTATTCGATCAATTTTTATGAATATGTCCCCCAATCATCAAACAGTTCGCTTTCAGAGGTTCGGTGGACTTGTTAATTGACCTAACAGAAATATGTGTTAGTTTTCTTCATTAGAAGAAGTCACCTCAAGGAGAGGACCGATCTTTATTATTATACTGTCCGTTCATCATGAACCTTTGCGAGGATCTTATTTGAACTGTAACAAGTACTACATATATACTCGCAAGCCTGAGAACGCTCTGCACAGCACATGGTAGGGTCTAGAACGAGTATTGTCGTATGGGATGGGCATGACGATCGTCCGCGTTCCATCCACTTGCTTATCTACGACATGCGCTTCCTGCCCAGGCCGTGTCTTGACATGCCGAACCATGTCCGCCATGCGCACATCGTTCCCGACCAAGGTGTAAATTTGTAATACCTCACTTATCCCATTGAGTGGTCGAAGCGGGAGGAAGCCCCACTTAAACAATATCAGACACTCTAATGAAGGGTAGCCAATTTGGCATCTGATAGCAACGTATTGGCGCCAATGTCTGCTTCCCTTGTTCGCTGGGCTTACCTCCAGACCACCATGTGGACTAAGAACTCAGTCGGCAGTCCAGACCTTCTTGGGACTCGTTGAAAAAAATACAGAACAACAAGAATTCAATATGTTGTCTTTTTCACACGTTTCAAAATGAATACGGAGAACCCTCAAAATGGCGCTTAAGTGTTACATTTTTGTTAAAGATAGGCAGTCCTTTCAACTGAAAACGTCAAAGCATAATATAATTCGAGACAGCGGATTCTAATTCTTGCTATATTGCGTGGGAAGTCCACCGTTTATTCCATATTCGCATCACAGACAATATAAAGAGGAGTATCAAATAAAATCACAGCTCGGTCCGACGGCCAAGTCCTAGTACTTCTATTATTGAAGGTGTGCCTCCTAGCAAGTTGCTAGGTAAAATAAGCTCTCAAGTGAAACCGTTTGGGTCTGGATTGTCTTTGATTTGCATTATATTCTGCACGAGGAGTAGTAGAAGGATATCAAGGGTTCACCACTAGAATGGGACTAAAACGCTTTGTAAGGAATGCTCTTTGAGAAAGAGAATCCTTTGGAATCAATAACGAGTTTAGGGTTAGGGTACGCATAAGCGGACCCGGTTTTTCTAATCGAAATTGGCAAACGATATTACTTAATCATAACCATGCGATAATAATCAAGCGATAAACTGATTAATTATTTTGAACTATTAACTTAAGTTATCTGAATCAACAACTGTAAACA
>NW_025789850.1:0-5990 GCF_021130785.1 Homalodisca vitripennis
TTACTTTGTCATTGAATGTTTCCAACTCTATTTCCAAAACTAGAATAGAATTATTTACATCATTTCTTCTTTACTTTGACGAAGGGTTTTCAGCACACTATAAATACACACCAGAAACGCCTTTCGTATAAGACATTGCCTCAAGAGTTTTAGTTTTAGTCATAGAATGCAAGCACTTCCCAGTGTTATTGATTTTCCAATATACTACAAAGCATGTTATTCATTTTGCGTAATTTGACTAACTTTTCAGCTGAATGTAAATGCAAAGAAAACAGAAACCATCTGTGTAATTCAAGTTGTGGTTGTGTGGCCTTACACAGTAATGGAGAAATGGTTGATGTAACACTAGAACAACTAAAGAAATGACAAAAGTTATCGATAGATTCTTACTGACACTCTTTCATGTGATCAGAAACGGAAGCCCACCGCCTGTTGGGGCCACCAGGTAGTTCTTTATATTGAACAAGTTGTGAGAGGAAAAATAAGGAAATCAACAATGTATTTGATTGGTTAATTGACCCTAAAGAACCATGGTGTTTTGTGTATTATACAGTGGAAATGTAGGTGTCAATTTTTACTAGTTTAGAATATCTCTCTGACACTAGGTCTTTTCAAAGCGTTTGGTAGATAACAATTTTCTTTCATATTGCACCCAGTGAAAACAATTAAGTACAAGAAGTATAAAAAAAGGATCATAAAAAAATAACCCACTTCAAACATTTTTTGCAAACTAAAAAGAAAAAACACTAAAATTAAATAGAATTTCCAAAGGGGGCTTAGAACAGGTTGAAAATCAGCGTATGCCCAATGATTGATCCTTTATATGCTGATCCCAACTATTGACATTGACTTTCACTCCTTAAAAGTAATAGCAAATTACTCTTTTTCTATAATCTTTATTATTAATGAGAAAGACTCAACGAAAATGAGTTCTGTGATGCGTAATTTTTAGTTTCAACAACATCTTTGTTGTAAGGTCGTCTGGTCTGTCTGCAGGAACATCTCCAGAATAAAAGAAATGAATAGCTATAGGGTTTGAAAATTTTGCATGCAACCCGTCAGTGAAGGCCAGTTGACGACACGAATTGTGGTAAACACTCCTACTCCTTGTTTATTTGGAACCCTGCAAAATATGTTTGGAAGCTTTTTTTATCATATTTATTTTTGATAATTATGTGCTACTTATAATGTAAAAAAGTGACTCATCTCTAATTATATGACTTAACACACTCTCAGCACAGTAACCTCATTTGGTCTAAAGTTTGCTGTAGACATACTGAGACAGTGTAACTGGTGACTGGACAGGTAGGGGCTAGTGGCAGCGGCAAGTCTACGTTGGCAGCCCTGTATGTTACGGCTGTATGACCCACAACACGGCTCCGTGACCCTGGACGGTGTTCCTGTCAGCAGCTACGACCCAGTATGGATACGCTCACACATCGCTCTGTCAGTCAGGTAAGTTAAGTTGAGCCACTGATTTATCATGTAACGATACTGAGAATGTAAGATTTAATCTTGGTTTTATCTGAACCTGACTGGTTTGTACACTTGTACAACTCTGTGTTAAAGATACATTTCGACATCCATGACAAGGTCACTTGAATGTTTATGGGAGCTTACAAAATTTCTTTGTGGCATCCATAAAATTAAATTTCATTATATGTGTTTAGATAACCAAACTATCATGTAATTAGAAAATCAAATACTGCGCAACATGACTTTTTAGATCCACCAACAATTTTGTTTATATAGTAAGCAAAAGTCTAATTTAATTATCAGTAATTGATTAATGAGTAAAAGATACTCCCTCTACCCAGAACACCTGGGCTCCCATTTTTTTTTTTAGGCAGGCAAGCCATAACATTTACTTGAGTAGAAGATGAAATTAAAAGGTAGATATTAAGAATGTAAATAGCAAACTACAACGAATGGCTACGCAATGATTCTGGTCCTTTTTCAGTATTTGGTCGTCAAAATTACTTTTAAATGTTTTACGTTGTTTTTTAAATAAAAGCTGATTTATTTTGTATACTATTCTTTCATCTTATTTTACCACGATGGCATCCAAATGGTTGAAAAATCCGTATGAGTTACGTAAAGCTTTCCATTAAATTGAACTAAAAACACTTTGCAATTCAGTCAATTGTTTTTTTTCAACACACATGTTGATGTCTATAGGTCCAGGCCATCCATTAAATAAGTGACGATGAGACATTGATATAGGATTAAAAGATCTAATAAAAAACATACATTTAATTATTAATACGGACATGTTTGTTCTTTGTTGAACAGTACTAGTTTCAAAATTAAAACCATTCTGATAAACACACAAATGGTTTGTCTTATATACAGCGTTTATTAAATGTTGTTTCTTCTTCAAGCTGCTCCTTATTATAATGGCCCTGAAAATATATCACATCGTAATTAATCAACATTTTAATGCAGGAGAGTGCCTGAGGAATCAAGGATGATATGTAAAGGGTTTAAGCATTTTAATGCAGATTTTCAACTCGACCCGAGGTATAGTTTTTGTTTACTGCCTGTCTGGTACAGTAGAAACCAGAGATGTAAAAAAGGTTATTTGGTACTTACGGGTATGACACATGAGTGGTTTAGGAGGTTTTAACAATTCCCCCCAAAAACAGTTTCTTCTTGGTCCTCGAGAATCTTTCCCTGGAAATTTGGTTGACCTTGTGAGACCTCATGAATGAGTTATAAGCTTTAAACAAACTACGGGTACAGTTTTAATGTTGTCCTACCAAATTTATATTCACCTATGGCACAAACTGTTTTCCCCCAGTTGAATATAATCCTTGATGTAGTAGGACCGTCACAGAAGAAAGGTGGAAAGAAAATCTAATAACGCATTTTATTTTTATTTATAATTGAATATAAATTTTTACCATGAATCAATTTGTTTAGGAACCTGTACTCTTTTCTGGGTCAATCCGAAGACAAGCATAGTGTACCGGGCAGAACACCCGGAGAACGTCTCAGACAACCAAGTGGAGTGGGCTGCCCAGGAGGCAAATGCTCACTACTTTTATCCACAAGGAGTTTCCAGAAGGGTTTTAAACACGATCGTCGGTGAAAGGGGAGTCAGCTGTCTGGGTGTCAGAAGCACCGTGCCATTGCTAGGTGCTCTCATAAAGGTTTTTGTTTTGGCCTAAATTCAGCCTGGTTCCAAATATTTCCCTATTCTGATGTTAATACCCTAAAGTTGCTGTCTCAGGTTTTATTGTTTGAACATTACGATATTTAATGGCCATTAAGCTCTTAAATTTGTTGTTAACATGTTGTTAGATTCCCATGGCAGATTATTTAATTGAATTTTCTTTGTTTGGGGAAAGTAGAGTGAGAGTATCCATGTTGTTCTCCATCCCATACCTTCACAACCTAATTTAGTGAATAACCAGTCTGCACGTCTCCAGTTTGTGGTACTCGATCGATCATCTAAAGTTAATGTATGAACAAATTGTATAATGATATCAGATGGCAGACACTTTTGTTAGAATTTTTGGGGAACCCCCCCTTGATCAAATCTCCTCAACATGTTTATGGTTACTTTTACCTTTACTTCTTTTTGTTCCTTCATATTTTAATTAGTTTTTTATATTTATAGTGGCAGAAGAATAATTCATCGGAATTTGATGTTTGCATTAATCACGGTGCATCAAACACATTTTACATAATTACAACTTTGAAGGAAATATATATATATAAATATATATAATATTTATTCTTCAGAAGAAATTTATTTCCCATGTAAAAATCCATATGTGTTAAAGACAAAACTAACAAAGAAACATACTCATACACTGTAAATTTACTCAATTATTATCACTTGTATAGCCTTGTTATAAAAGATATGAGCAAAATACTGCATGGGTATACTTCTGGAAAAAAAACAACTGTTGTAAAAAAATATTCACTATAATGGCAAAAACAATACCACTTATCAACATTTTGGGAAAATAAAATACAACAGAAACCTTAAATCAAAGTGATTTCCCTAACAGTGGTATTTGTCAGCTGAAGAATATCAGTTGTTGATCCAGTGTTGCATGTAATAATCATTTCAGTTTAAACCCCTTTGACGGCCACGGCCGATATAACGGCTCCGATTTGTCTTTTCCGAAACGGCCGTGAGCCAATATATCGGCCTAGAAAAATCGTTCGAAAACGCACATCCGCGCCGAGAAATCGGCACCTTCAGTTGATTAAATTATTCCCTTACCCTTCTTTTTTTATTTTCGGTTTGTAAATATAATATCAAACGAAACTAAACATATATCCTTTTCAAATTAGAATAATTATTATAAAATGTTTTTACTTTTTTTGTTCAGTAGAAAGATGCAATTCAGAAGGCCAGTGGGACTGTCAAACAAGATGTTCTCTTCACTTTGGTAGCATCTAGTTTGTTCGTTGTGGCTATTGTACACTTGGGTTTTGATTCTTAGACGTTGTAATGTGAGGTTATGTTTTTTACAATTTTGCTGTTAAGTTTAGTAATGTTTCTTTTCCTGGTTTACATTTAACAATGAGTAACAAAAGGACGTCGTGAAGCATCGCCTGTAAGTGAGGACCACATTGTTTTCTCTGTCTGCAATAAATGCTAATGTAAGGACTATTAGTAAATGACACTTCCAATTATATCTCTCTCTTTTCCTTCTGAAGACAGCACTAGTGACTTGGAGACGATACGGACGATGATCCTACGTTCGATCCTGTCAATTTAGGGCCGTCTACATTCACAAACCAGATTTGGTCCTGCCCCTACAAACTAGGCCTAATTTTTTGATGTAGTTCTAGTTCTGATTCTGGAGTCAAATGTTACTTTAGGCCCTAGTGTAACAAATATTCCAAGGCCTAGAGGTAGGCCAAAGGGTAGTACTAATGCTACTCCTAAGATAGTGACTTAAGCCAATTCTCCAGAAAGAATATGGGTTCCTGTCAGTGAAAATGATGATTCATCTATTATGCCTAAACATGAAGTTTCAATTCAATAGATTCCTGGTCCAAGACATTTGCCACCTCCATACTCAGCTCCCCAATATGTATGTGCTGCTTTTTTCTCACTAATAAACCTTATTGAAAATTTTGTTACCTGAGACCAACCGCTATGCTTCAAGATGCCATAAATATAGTGGAATGAACAGGGTATGGGAAAAAGTTTCTTTTGCGGAAATGAAAGCTTTTCATAGCAGCAAATTTGAATATGGGACTGAATAAAAAACCCTTCTATATATAATACTGGAAGCTCTTCTTTTCTTCTCAAGTTACACACATGGTATTCTCGATTGTTCATCAGAAATAGATTTGAAGATATTTTAAGATTTTTTCATATGGTTGACAGGATAAAAAATTTGTCGCAAAACACGGTACCCTCGCGCGCATATTATGACCCAGCAGAGCAAAATTTCAGCCACTTGTAGACCATGCTAATAGAGTTTTTTCCTCAATATATATCCCTAACCAGCATCTACAGCATTAACGAGTCTCTAGTTGGAACCAAAAATCATACCCAACTATTGCAGTATATCCTAACAAAAAGCACCACAAATGGGGGATCAAACACTTTGGGTGCTGTGTGATTCCGTCTCAAATTAATTGCTTAGCAATCTTTTGTTTATATAGGAGCTAAAACAAAATGAAGACCAGTACTTCAAAGAATAAAGAGGTCTAGCTTTTCTGGTAGTTACAAAATTATTGGACATGGGGAACTAATCTAACAAGGCTTATCACTTGTATACTGATAACTTTTTTGTTTCACGTCCATTCCCTTAAATTGAATATTTATATTCAAAAATGACATTTGTAACAGGTACAATCAGAAGAATAGGAGAGGGAATCCCTGATAATTGATAAGGAAAATACAAGGTAGGGGATAATAGATACAGAGAGAGTAAGTAAATTTTTAGGTTTAGCCTTATAGAGAGAAGTTCATCTCAAAAAAGTCAGGTGATTCTTGTGGTCATCTGATAGCAAAG
>NW_025789851.1:0-6858 GCF_021130785.1 Homalodisca vitripennis
AATTTGAGATGTGGTTTTCGGGCCCGAGCCTAACCCCTTTGGGGAAAAAAAGTAATACACATTTGTCTTTCTAAGGGAATTAAGACCTCATCAACTGTATTTCTTATCATCTCATCAATGTGAAATAATTTAACAAAATTATTTCTCATTTTACGCCACTTTTGGGGAAAAATTCAAAATTTCTCATTACATCAATAAAAATACGTTTCATCTTATACAAACCTATTGCTAGAGAATTTCCTTTTTTATATGGTTACACAACCATATTTGTTTTTCCCCAAATAATTATTTTTAAAACTAGGCTGACGCTGCCAGTATCGTTTAAGTAGGCCTAGACGTGCATCAAAATTTTTTGTTTTTTTTAATTTAAAATTTTTTGAACATAAAAAAGGGAAAAAACATTTATGGTTAGTACAAAATGGATAGCGATATTCTTTCCCCGTTATTATATCAAAAAACTTATTTAGAAATATATTTAATTTAAAAAAAAAATTACATTAATAAATTTGTAACGTTTTAAATTAATTTTTTTTTGTAATATATTTTTAAAAAATGCTGTCTGCATGAAAGAAGTATATCAAAAGTATTTGATTACCTTTTTTGAAATTTATAACAATGAGAACTCCGCTTTTTGTACACATCTACAATCACGTAAAGTAGTACGTTGTAATACCATATGAACACGTATGTGAGCTCAAGAGTCCCCTTGTTCCCGAGAAGAAGCCCTTTCAAAAACGAGCTAGCCCCTACCTCCTATTGTGAAAAAAGAGAATATTGGTTGGCATACCTTTGCTGGTGCGCTGAAGTGTAATTACTTTTGTCTGTGGATTAATCTGAGGTTTATTGTTAGACAATGTATTAAAACCTTTACGTTAGGATAAACATTTTATTTTACAAATTTTCTGAGAAATTTTAAAGTAAAAATTTTAACAGCTTTATAGTTCAAAAGCAAAGCCCATCAAAACATATTAAGAAAATTTCATGTGCCAACTTTTTCTATCCAGGGACAATTCTAAAAAGACAAAATTAATCGATGACAATGTGTCGGGCCTGGTATTGGGCGACTGACCTTGAAGTCACATATCTCTTCAACAGTTTTTGGGGTGAACAATTTCGTATGTAAGATTGTCTGTCAATAATGAAAAAAAGGTATATAGTTTTAAAACCTTTCTTTTACAATTTTTAGTGAATTCATTTAGCATAATGTAGCATAGAATACTCTTTGTGGTTTTTAATAAAAATATTTTTAATTTTGAAATAATTCTTACTAAATTTTTAGAATTTACACTTTTTTTATGAATATAACAAAAAAAGCTTTTTTTATTAAACAATTTGTAGTTTTTCCCGTAGAGCGGCGAAGTCTAAGATTCTTCTTGTCTAAAATATATTAGATTTTATATATTAATTCTCAAACCCAATTTTACTTTTTCATAATTTTATATAAAAATACGCAGCATTTGCCTATGTACCGAGAAATATTGTCTAAGCATTGCTCAGTGCAATTTTTTATTCATTCGGTAACATTTTTAAAGCACCAATATTTGTAGCCGTGATAACCCGGATGCGGGAAAACTTTTTTTCACGGGGTCTGTATTGATAAAACCCCAATGAATGACTAAGCTGACATTAAACCTAATAAGATGTTAATCATGTATGTTTACATTTCCAAATATCCATCCAAAGCATGTTTTTAGATTTATTTAAGACGATCCACCAGCTCATTCTAAACGTGATTTATATAAACCAAATGTGTCTTAATAAAAACGTTTGTATTAAATTAAAGATACACACAATGCATATAATAAACAAGTGGTTAAAGCTATACACGTGTTAAGATGCAAGTTACTTTCTTGGTTGCATGATATAAAAAACCTCTAAAGACGTAAAACTGTTCAGAAAGAAAACAGTAATCTAGTGAAGGAAAGACCAATAAAAAGTATTAGAAAATTACTTGTTTTTAAAAAATTTTACGTTTATGGGTTTACTGTACATCTATATGACTCTCCATTGGAATCTCCGCCATAAAAACTTTCGAGAAAACCGCTAAAAAGTTAAGTGATGCATCAACCTTCTTTTATATTCTAAAATTACAAAGTAATAATTTTTCCAAAACGAACTTTTGTGCAAACCCACTAATATACTTATGAATACTACCAATGCAATTTTTAAATTATTATCTCATTTGACCTTATAGTCTGAAACTAGATTAAGAAAAATTATAACCTAACCAGGTCTTTAAAACTTAAACTTGAGAATAGATGACCATGTAATAAAATTACTTCAATTATACAACATGGACTTTTCATTAAGTTTTCTTCAAAGTAGCTTTTGTATTAAAACCTACATAACCCATTCACTAGCCTTAATTATGTATGGTTTATGGATGAGTTTATGACCAACTTATGTACTGTAAGGATTTAGAAATAACTAGGACTTATTTGTATTTTTTTCATAATGTTTCAATTATATGTGTATTATATTATTATAATTAAAATATTTTACATCATAGGGACTGCAGCTGGTTATCGTATGAACTGAACGTTTTGATACAAAGATACTCAGGGAATTCACCTTTTCCTTTAAATAGTATTTAGGAAATAATCATGATAAAAAACGACGTTTCATTTAATTTCATTAAATATACTATGAGTATTTTGTGAATACCGGTATAAAGTATTTAATATATTTACGAACTATATAGGTATAGTAAATATAGTGAGTTAGTAATATATTTAGAACCTCATAAATTGACTTTATATTCCGTCTACAAATAATTAGTAACAATTGTAACTATAACAATTCTTAATTTAAAGTGTATTATTACGAAAGTGGCCTGATACATAATTCTATTTACATTATTTACGCATCCGCATGTAGAATTTGTGTGGGTAGTCTTAGATCAATCGTCATCACATGACTGATACTAATAAAATATACAGTAGAATTACCCCACTTTAATTTAGTGTACAGCTATAGACAAATAAGTTGTGTGTAGTATTATTACAGACCCAGAACGTTTACCCATCTACTTCCGCTCTTCACGTTCATAAAGGTACTTTGTGATAAGTTTGTATGTTTATTCTATGACGTACATCATTTAGAGGTTTGTGTGCCCTTAAAGGGGGGTTCGGTATGCCCTATTCCTTCCCGTGTTAATTTTGGCCAAGTTTGACTGTACCTTTTTCTCAGAAACCTTTAAAGCTATCATCAATCAAACTTTAGGACACTACTATTTAGACCTTTGTTAAACATTTAGAGCGGAACAAAGTTAAAAAATAAGAAGTTTTTATTTAATAATTGTTGTAAATTAAAAAATTTATTAATTTTTTTGTAAAATAATTTATAATTATAATTTTTTTTAATAATAAAAATTTAAAATAGATTTTTATAATGTCTTCCGCTCTAAAAGTGTGTGGTCTTAAGTACATTGTGTATTTTTTTAGGTTAATCTGATCAGTGGATCTTGAAGAAAAAGGTACATCTATAATATATAAAAATGAATGTTTGTATGTTTGCTCCTTTATGGAATCGTGAACAATTGGACCGATCATGATGAAAATTTGTAACGTATATGTATTTTTTCCACGAGAAAGGTTATAAGCTATGCCCATACCCTTTCCCGATTCAGGATTCGCCGCCCCACTCGTTACAGAAATACCCATAAGAAATGCATTGCAGCAAACATATGTTAACGTCTT
This sequence comes from Homalodisca vitripennis, assembly GCF_021130785.1. Taxonomy (NCBI): domain Eukaryota; kingdom Metazoa; phylum Arthropoda; class Insecta; order Hemiptera; family Cicadellidae; genus Homalodisca; species Homalodisca vitripennis. Next base: position 3,699 of record NW_025789851.1, read on the forward strand.
TTTCAAATTTTTAATCACGTGTTTCTTTGTAAACATATATTACACTTATAGTTTTTAAAGCATCAGAGTAAGCCTTAAAAGAAAACGACAAATTTTGTTTAAACTGTTTTTGTCAATCACCCTGTTAAACATAGACTTTAACTATCCAGATAATTACAATTCTAAATTTGACGTACAAATTCACCTTTAACCTGGCAATATTTATTTAATATAAACCATGGCTGCAAATGCTTGATCAAAGAGTAATGGCAGATATCATAATTACTATCTTACGGTTGGCGACAAATATAAAGAATGTTATAAAATCAACCTTAGTTGTTTTTTTTTGACAGTAGTATGGTTCTCAAAACTTACTCCGTGGTGAACATATTCTCTCGATCGAGACAACAAAGCAAGCTCAATCGTGGCATCGGATATATAACTATAACTAATTTAATCTAAAATTTATTATAGTAAAAAAACAAATTTACTAATAATATAATACTCTCTCGTTCTTAAGATTTGGCGTGCGAAGCCGTGAGTAAACAGCATAGATAGAGGCAAGGAATATGTTAGCAATACCTTCATAATAAATAACGCCCAAGAGGCTCACGATTGAACGGACTATCAATTATCTCAGCAATGTTTAGAATGTGATAGAAAAAGAATAAGTGAATATAAGTGTAACTGGTTTTCAAAACGGGAAATTTGCGTGCGAAGCCGCGGGCAACTTTTGGCAAAAAAATTAATTATTGAAATCGCAGCAAAAGGCGCCGGGCCCGCTAGTAAGTGATAAAAAAGTTAAGATTCGGTAAATTGCAGCTAAAGGCAACACATCACATCAAAATAAGATAATTCACTGACCTTTATAATAAACGCACACCCCCGGCAAGAATAATGTCACAACTAAAAAAACCCAACATTTTCAGAGCATGAAAAATAAACTTTACTATTTTTTGAAATCAAACATCAGTTATTTTAGAAAGGCTAGGTTGTGGAACATGTAACTGTAACTCTGCTGTGAACTGATAACTATTATGACTTATTCAATATCAAAACTTTAACCGTTACCATAACCCAAAATTACATGATGGTTTTTGAGTTGTGTCACTTTTGCTGAACAGAAACAAATTTATTTTGGTTTTCTACCCTTTCATTAGGAACTGTATTAGTTGGTGTGCCTTGCATAATAAATGATCACAAGTTCATTATACTGGGCAAATTATTATTTTATTTAGCACGTAAAAAGAACAAATCAATCAAAACAATTCATAGTTTTTATTTGACATTATTACATAAAAATAAAAAATACACAATGTTCACAAAACTTTTAGTAAACAGCTTACTTTAACTATGGAATGAAAGAACTATTTAAAAATGGACTCATAAAAGCGGTCCATAAAATCTTGGAATATGGTTACTATTTAACAAGGCCGAGGATGTCTGATTGTCTTACGTTTCTTAAACAGAAAATTTTCTATGCCGGAGGACAACTGATACTCTTTCACTTTCAAACTGCCTTTTTCTCTTTTCCTCCTCTTTTCAAACTTTACATCGTCAACCTTAATTGTTATAGAAATCTTCTTGGTCGTATAGAGGTTTTAACAAAAAGAACCGAGACTCACTTTTCGACAACCTTAAGTACTTTAATGTCTCCTATACTGATTTTTGTTCTTTTGGCTACTTCTTCGGCTCTTTTATACATATTCTTTGATTGTTGCCCTCCCCCTCACTACTCCCCATTCTCTGGTGTTTCTGGTGATGTTTCTTCGTTGACAAAATTTTCGCTGAAATTGGGAAACCCAGTTTTCTCCCGTTACTTGTTTCCCATTCAACAAAGTCACTGTGAAGACAACTCTGTTACTTTAAAAGGAGTTCCTGTCTTTTTTGCAGATCGAATTATTCTCACGTATTTCTGGTGGAGTGTTTAAATATGACCCTGATTTCCACTGCGGTTTTTCATTCACAGCTTTTCAATTATTGAATGGCTATTGTCACCCATCATTTTGGGTATGTGGCCCTTGATTAAAAATTTATGAGTGATATGATTTCACTGTTAGTGTTTGTACTGTCATAAATGTAGCATTCCAAACCCAAAAGAATTCTTTTGCTGCCCACAGGCAATTGTCAGAATAAAGACACTACTATCTAGGTCCGTAGGCTGTTTCTTTTCTTTAGCTAACTGCTCAAGGTATTTAAATACACAAGTCGCCGATTTCAATAGCAACTCTCTGTTGCCTTCCGCTTCGTGTCAGAAATAACATTGCACGTGAGTTCATGGTTTAGGCTATTAAATTTTGGGTTTAAACTATTAATTTTTACTTATAAAAAAAACCAAACATCTCCACGGGGGTGGAAAAAGCTTGAAGATCAAAAACCCGCAACAAAGTTTCATTTTCCTTTTCACAAATCTTGTTCTTTTTTTTCCCCTCTTACAATCCCTTTTCAAATGTTAATAGATCTTGTTTTTTTTTTTTATTACTTGAAATTTTGGAAACAGTACACAATTCACATTTCCTTTTTTGGGGGGGAAAAAGGAAATATTGAAACTTCATTGAAGATTCTGAAAACAAAATCAAATTTCCAAAGGTTTTTTGCCCTTACATTTGAAAATAACACGATGAAAGCTCAATTATTTTCCCCCCTCGTTACTCACGTGTTGTCTGTCCCCAAAAAATGACTTTTATCTTTGGTATATTTTCAAGAAGTCAGTATACCTTGCTTTTTTTGCAGGATCAACGGAGCGGCTTTCCATGTTTTCCTCTTTACAGGATCTATGAACCCCTTTGTTAATTTTATTCAGTACTGTCCTGAATCCTATCATTTATGCTAAGGGTTTCTTTAAAAAACTTCTTGCATACACTATTTTGACATTTCTTACAAAAAAAAATTAATGCATGGTTAGACTTGGGTACTGCCTTCCCTTTTTTACCGAATTTTGGTTTTTTTTCAGGGCAACTTTTAAATAAACTCCGCTGCAGTTGTAAAATACCGAGATTCCAATAATGTTAAAAAGACCTCTCTTTCTTCATTACTGATTTTTTTTTTAACATTTTAGCTTACGTTTTTGGGCGGGGGGGTTTTAAATGCTTTTCCTCTAATTTTTTTTGGGGGTTTTTCCGAAGTTAGAAAGTATTCTTTTCCCCGTGTTTCGCACAATTTTTGCTATTTTTTTCCCCTT
>NW_025789852.1:0-6765 GCF_021130785.1 Homalodisca vitripennis
AATTTTTTAGAAAATTTTTGATGGTTAATTTTACAATATATGAAATTTCTACGTTTAATTCTGAACACAAAAATATATACTTTTATTTATATTGTTTTTATTTTATATTTTTAATAATTTTTTAAAAAACCTTGCGCGAAGCTCCAAAACAGCCCGACACTACAGGATGAAATGACCGCCAGTTTAGGGTTAATAAATTTAATTTTAATTGTAAAATTCGAATGATTCAATATTAAATTATTTTGTTGAAAACTAAAATTTGGGTTTCAATCACTAATGTTTTAAAATGTCTGAATGTTATAAATATATGAACAGTGATTACAATAAGAAATCCTTAAAAATTTTGCAAAAAGTGCCTGCCATTTAGGGAAAAAAATTATGGCCAGTTCCAAGAGTTAATGGTTGCAGCTTAGCCCTTATTATTCCACTTAACAACAAGGCTAAACTTTTTTTGTAAATGGTTATCTAAAATAAATTTAAACGCATTTGCGAGTCCGCGTTGATAGAACACTCGCGGCTTGTTGCCAGTGGCGGGGGGGGGGGTTTATTTTTTTAAAAAGTACATATATCCATTGAACAATTGAAAAAAGAATAATTTAAAATTTTTATTTATAAATTACCCAAAATTATGAAACAATATCTTAGTCTTTAGTTGTAATTGGGGTTGCACCCTTTTCCCTAGTTTTTACCTCCACACGATAAACAAATTTATAAAATATATGTTTATATGAACCGTATATAGGATTAAAAGTTTGTTCAATAGAAAAAAAACCCTTTTGCACACTTTATGTCATGTTGTAAACTAATTACTACTTCGATCGAAACGAAAAATAGGGTTTTAGCCAACCCAAGGTTTCAAATGACCTTCTCGAGGGGCCCTCTTATTTTAAAAGTCCTGAAAAAAGAAAACAAACAATGAAAAACTAATGTCTCATCTTAACACAGTAAAAAATTGGCCCCTAAGTAAAAGTCAGAATTAACTACCTACAGTAATCTAGGTATAAGTAACCAAAATTTGTCTGTCTATCAAGTATTCGGACAGTTCGTTCTAGCTATGCAACAGAATTAATTTTTGGTAGCATTTCACTCACTCCAAAACAATTTTTTCCCTAAGCAAATAATTTCATAATGGAAAAAGAAACATGTCTGTGATTGCTTATGACATAGTACGGAGCCATTAAAAGGGTAAATTCCCACTGTAACTTAAAAAGTAACTTTAAAAGTCATAATTACAGGATTATCAGATCACTTTGGTATCACACTTAACCCTCCGAGTGGTGAAAGACGCTGCAGCGTCTATTTATTTTCTATTACCAGTGGCAAAGACGCTGCAGCGTCTATTTATGAAAGCCTTTTTTGTTAAGCGGTTTAAAAAAAACATTCCGCGACGTATCCACACTGTAAGTGGTAGGGATAAAAGAACAGATTCCAAACTTTAATTTCTATAGTATTATATTGTACTGGCTATACGTTTTGTTTTTCTGTATGTCGATTTTAAACGCCTTTGGCGAGTCGCGTTGATAGAACACTCGCGGCTTGTTGACAGTGGCCGTAGTCCGCCAACAGCGTTTGTTTGTTTGGTTCTGTTCGCGTTCTGTTGTTTCTAACAATTAAAATGGATAGTGCTTTACGTTCTAGTGATATTAGGGAACTTGTAGCAGATGAAGAAATTAAGTGATGTAAGTGTTAGTGATTTAGAAGCTGATAATTTCCCCGACGACGTTAGCCTAGAGGACTTCTCATCCGGAAGCGATGAGGTTTATGTGCCTAACCAAGACGATGTTGACACTTCTGATGATGAAAACCAGAGAATTGATGTGAGTGGTAATAATAATTCTAGGCCTAGCACACCTCAGCCTACATAGATGCGAGCTTATCCTCCTGAACCACCAATTGACATTTCAACTGATTTCACAGTTAGGAATCCAGGTGTCGAAATTGCCCCTCGAAATAGCGCTCCTATACAATATTTCTTTTGTTTTTCACTACCGCTGTGTGGCAAACAATTGTTAGAGAAACTAATGAATATGCTAGAAAATTAATTGAAAAGAAAAGAAGATCTGGTGAAATGAAAACCTTTTCAAGGTTACAGGCATGGGTTGATGTAACAGTTTCGGAATTGAAAAAATATTTTGCTCTACTTATAAATATGGGATTAGTAAGTAAGAACAATTTATCAGACTACTGGTCTACTAGACCTAATCTTAGAACTCCATTCTTCCCTGAAACAATGCCCCTGAAAAGATTTCAGGCAATAAGTTCAGCTCTCCATCTCACATCAGAAACTAGTGTACGCCGAGGCCAGCCAGGGTATGACCCCTGGGTTAAAATTAGGTTTATACTTGACCACTTTAATTTTGTCTCTAAGCATCACTTTGTACCTACACAAAATATTAGCATTGATGAGAGCTTAGTGGGTATGAAAAATAGATGTACATTCATACAGTACATGCCCAACAAAAAGCACAAACAATTCGGTATGAAAAAATTTGAAGCATGTGAAAGCCAAACAAGCTATGTCATCCACATAGAGCTCTACACTGGCAAGGATTACTTGAGAACAGACCTGAACCATTTGTTCATAAAGTTGTACTAGAAATTCTAGAAAAAAGCCAATTGCTAAACAAAGGTTATCACATTTTTACTGATAACTTTTACACAAAACCCGATTTAGCTGAAACATTGTTGGAAAGAAAAACTTTCATGACAGGTACAGTAAATAAAAATTCTAAAAACTTTTCAAAAAACCTTGTAGCCCACAAACTAAACAAAGGACAGAGTATTTACTACAGAAAAAATAAATTACTGGCTATTGGATTCAAACAAAAAGTAAAAGGCAAAAAATGTCTACTTGCTTTCGACTGCATGTCATGCGGAGGATGTGAATGTGAGAAGCAGAAAAGGGATCTGTCAACAAAAAAGCCACTAGTAATAAACCAATATAATCTGTATATGGGAGGTGTGGACACTAGTGACAAGTCTATATATCATGTTTCTTGCTCCAGGACAACATCAAAGTATTGGAAAAGACTGTTCACAAACATTCTCGACTTGTGCCTCCTGAATTCTTATGTAATTTATTCAAAAAACACTGACAAACCTATGGCCAGAAAGGAATATCTGTCTGATATTGTAAATTCACTGGTTGAATGCCAACAAACAGTGCATCCCAATCCTATACCACCTCCTGGACCAAGTGGTGACCTTGCACATCAGATTGTGCACTTACCTGGACGCAAAGAGAGACTATGTGCTGTATATGGACCCACAAAAAAAAGAGGCAAAAGCCACTTTTGGTGTCCAGCCTGCAATTGTGGAGTTCACAGAGAGTGCTTTCCCTACTTGGAACATTATTGGAGACCTCTAAGGCCTGGAAGAAAGAAGATTGCTCAGATACAGACTAAAATGTCATAAAAACTGGTGTACATAATAGTTTTTATGTAATTAGTGTTAGTGTATTTTTTTTTTAGTTAATTTAAACTGTGTGTTTTCAAATTAAAATTAAATTTAGAACAAAACTGCTATCAAGAATAGTTGATTTTAGCTATTTTTTAATTTCATAATTGAAACCAAACATAAAAATTAAAATTTTCAAAAAAATATTTTGGTTTTTCAACTCATCTACTTTTCAACTAAACCAAGGTAAGTAAATTATTTAACATTGTTACATTGTGTGTTTTGTGCAGTTTAATTTGATATATAATATGTCATATTTGTATAATTGTTTGACCTAAAAAATATGTATATATTCACTTTAACAGTGTGGGCTGTTTTGAAGCAAAATACCTTGGTTTCTTAAAAAAGCCACTTTTTAGATACAAATATTACGTATCATTTCTGTTCAGAAAAATATGATTTAGTAAATAAAGATAATTCAAAATACGTACACTTTTCTCTAAAAAAACAAAATCTTGATGAGTAGTAAATCATTTATTTCTTTTTGTTTTTTTTTAGATGGCGGAGGTTGTAATAATGCGTTTAAAACATGGTTTTTATAATTATTTTCAAAATATTAAAAAGTTGTTTCAAATTTCATTGCGAACAATAAATATTTCACTTCACAAAGCTTTTGAAACAAAAACCCACTTCATCAAACAAAAATATAACAACTAAAAAAATGTTCCATACACCAAAATTTGCCACAATGGAAGATTTCAAGTAAACCCACTTCTCAAACATAATTATTGGTTTGGTTGTACATATAACTATAACCCCAAAAAGCTAAATCTCAGTTATCATAATTACTGAATAGTAAATAATCTTATTTAGGTCATCTTTTGTTTATTACACACACACACACACACACATATATACACCATATGTTATATATTATATACAGGGAGTATATTATGTCTGGAAACACCCAAATATATCCTTTTTAATAATTTAAATATAAAATTTTGAAACCTTCTTACAATCGTGATTGAGATTGGGCATCTACTTTTTGGGAACAATTGTTTTGTTATGTCACACCAAACGGGGGACGTCCTGCCGAGGGTATCGTGAATATTCTTAAATGGAAAGGGCCTATACCTTGTGATACATAATTTTAAAAGGTAATAGCTTACTGATAATTGAATGCCACAAAACCGCATCTCAAAGGAATTATTCAATACAGAAAATTAGAGCATTTTTAGTATTGAAAATTTTACTGATGTTCAACTAATGTAATTTGTAACATGGTTCTTGCCACCAAAATGGGTTACACCTAATTTTTTAGCATTTTTTTTAACATGTTCAATTAAAATAAAATAAACAAATTTATTTTTTAAGTGGTTTTATTAGTACAAAATTTACCAGTTTTTTATTACAATGAATAAAACTTATGAGTCACTTTCTCTGATTACTTATGAATCTTGTACTTGGTGTTTTCCCAGTCAGCAGGAAGGTTTAAGAAAGTGACAAAGGTCACTAGCCTATGAGAAACATTACTTGTTTGTTATTAATCATCTGGGTCTACAGGTTTCAGTTTTGTTGAGCATGGAGCTTTCACTAGACAGGTCTAGTAAGCTTGGGGAATTACAAATGGGACTAAAGGTCAAATCATTCCTGTCGAGTTAATCAGTGTCTCTGACAGCATTGCTACCGGGTCAAGCAAGTTTATCTAATTTACAGTTAGTTCTAGTTTTTATTTGGCAGTTGTTATTGGAATTGTTCTGAAACGAGAACGAATATTACTCTGTTGCATGATGCTGAGGATATGGCGATCGTTAAAGATCTTATCGGGAAGTTTGTAATTTGTTTAATGACACTTTCCCAGAGAAAGGATCCTATAAGGGTTTCCAACTAATAATCAAAATACTATTGAGCGTTTTGAAATGACAGGGAGTGTACGTAATAGGCCAAAGTCGGGTAGGATACAATCTGCAAACAGATGATAGTACATTTGCCAATAGGAATGTTTTGCAATACATTTATTGAACGACACCAACTTAACATCGCTCAGAAAAGCTGCACAGCAAACATGATATGACACCCTATGTCTTGTGGAGTAAGATTTTGAAATTATAACTATTACTAACCATATTAAAGTTCATTTAGTCCAACAGTTAAGTGAGGATGATTACGACTAGAAGAGTTGAGTTTTGGGAACTTTGTGATGCGCAAATGTGATGACAATTAGAGATTTTCTGACCTACACTTACTATTTTTCTGATGAGGCAACACACTTTTTTCCTAAATGGCATATGTTAACAGGCACAATTGCCGTTACTGGGGCTAGTGAAAACCCACATTGGATTACCTGAGTCCCATTCACAGCAACACACAAAAACTGAACGTTATGGTGTTGGAATTTTAGGTAACAAAATTGTTGGTACCCTTTTTCATCAATAGAAATTTAAATGCCGAAAAACGTTACTTACAATATGCTCCAAAAATGAAATAATCCCAGCTATTCAAATTGCATCAGGAGAATACTTTGATTAATGTATGGTTTCAGCAGGATGGTGCTCCACCACTTTATGGGAGACAGGTAAGAGAGTATCTTGGATTTAAGGTTTTCCTCCATATAAATGGTTTGGCCGCCGAAGAAGGAGAAATCGAAATGGCCTCCAAGATCTCCGGATTTGTCACCAACTCGGATTATTTCCTTATGGGGTCATTTAAAATCCAATGTTTATAGAAGAAAGGACTCATAATTTGGAAGACCTAAGAAACAGGATTATAGAGGAGATTGGCTTTGATAACTGAACGAAATGTTAGGCAACTCTGGCGATTCATTTTACACAAGGATTGGCTCATTGTCAAATACGTAGAGAGGAATAGAAGGAACCCACGTTCGAACAATTGCTTTGACACCAAATGCAGGTTAATTAAAACGAACGCAAAAATGTTTGTTGTAAGACTTTTCTAACAGCATACATTATTTTTTATTTGTCATAAGTAAAATCAATAACATAAGTATTACCATAACTGTACTGTAATAAAAACTGGCAAATTTGTGCTAATAGAACCAGCTTAAATTGAAATTTTTGTTTTATTTAATTGAACATTTAAAAAAATGCTAAAAAATTAGTGTAACACATTTTGTGGCAAGAACCATGTTAAAATTACATTGTTGAACATCAGTAAATTTTCAATACTAAAAATGCTCTATTTTCTGATAGAATAATTCCCTTGAGATGCGGTTTGTGGCATTCAATTCAGTTTAAACTATTACCTTTAAAATTATGTATCACAAGGTATAGGCTTCCATTAAGAATATTCACGATACCCTCGGCAGGACGTCCCCCGTTGGTGTGACATAACAAAACATGTTCCCAA
>NW_025789853.1:0-6845 GCF_021130785.1 Homalodisca vitripennis
ATTCTTTGTTAAAAAACTGGATGGAAATACTTTAAAATAGTTAGCACAATTTCAAGATTACGAAAAATAAACAGATAAAACCATAACAGAGGAGGATGAGCCTTCTGGAACTGATTTACAAAATAAAAATGGTTTTCTTATCAATTCTGTAAATGACTATGTAGACCGGGTTCAATTACAATGTTTTTTTATGACCAATCATCAAAAAAATATTGATTGCTTCATGACGTCATCAAATAAAATTTAAAATACATGCACAATACATACATGCATAAAACAAAATACACAGTAGCATACTTAAATCAGTTGTGTGGAGCGCAGTTTAGTGTGTGTGGGGTCTGGCTCTGTCCAAGCCCTTTCCACATGTGAACTTTGCCACTCTGTGAGGTTGGTCACCCGGTCTTTTAGTTACTATCCTTATTATAATAATCTACATATAATAACTGAGGGAAAAAACATTTTTACGCAACTATAACATGGAGGGGTTACATTAGAATATCAAAAAAGAATATTTATCATTTATGAAAACTGCAAAAATACAACCAAAAGGAAAAGTAAAACTTTTATTATTTGCAAATAATTAATTTGCATCTTATAGAAAAACCTGTGAAATCTGCACATTATTTTGTTTAGTGACTGTGCCAAACCAGAGAAAGTCTAGAGATCGAATGGTAGAGCTTTTTTGGAGATGGAGTTTTTGAAAGAAGGATCTGGGATTCATCGGAGTGGTCCAAACATGATTATACATTGGAAATAAATACATCAATTAATAGCCCATAAAAATAACTGGAAATGTACCTACTTTAATTGATAACGAGGTAAATATGAAAACAGGTGAAAGAACCGCATGCAAAAATTAAAAAAAATTGCTCAGTTTGCAACTAATATTTCACCAAGACAATTTGTGACTTGGTGGCCAATCTTTAAGGTTCTATAAGGGTTTTAAAATTGTTTTTTTTGTGAATTTGAAATATTATAATGTAGTTTAATTAAACCTTGTCTACCTCTTAATGGAGTACATTATAGTTTGCAGTCATTGAAGCGAAAAATTCGGTCTTACCTCCAAATTTTTTACTGTGAACTGATTTGCATGAAATTTTGGAATTAGGCTTTCTTACCCTTAACTCTAAAAGTGTACAAATGATTCTGAACTCCGCCTATTATTTTTTAAGGGGTGTAAAACAACCCCTTATTGGAAAAAAATATTGGACATAGAGCCTTTTTATCGCTAGAAAACATGTCTAATTGTAAGTGGCTAAAATGGGTAATGTGGTGGTTCTAACACAATTACTTCTTATTAAAATAATTTTCAAACCGTTTGAAAATCGTAACAACCCTTGCAAACAACCCTTAATATTGAAAAATATCACAAAAAAATACTTTGGTACGACCTAAACAATAAGATGTAATATATAGGGTAAGTAATATTTTATATTCTCTATAATTATTATCAAATTTTTTAACCATCTTTCAACCCTTGAAAACTACCGCTTCATATAAAATAAATTGTTAATTATTTTTTTATTTAAAATGAAATGGATGTAAATATTATTCCACACTCTCGAAAATGGATTATCGTATTTCTTAAGGCTTTTCTACCTTAAAAACTACACCTAAATTAACCCTTTAATGCATCATGAAAATATTTGAACCTGAATCTTAGAGTATCGTTACAATTTTTTTACAGTTCCAATGTGTAAAGTTAAATTTATTTTCGTTTCTGTATGTCAAAATAGAGTTCATTTAACGGAAAAATAAATTGTTTTTAGCCTTTTTTGGATTTCCTAGGCTAATTTTTAACTTTAGAGAATATCGATAGTATAGCAGTGTAGTTGTCACTAATATTTCTTTATCATTAATTCAGTAAGTAGTGGAATGAAACACAGTTTTATAGATAAAAATGATACTATATTACAAACCTAATAAAATTAGAAAAATACAAAAGTAGACAAAGAGTGTTTATTTGGTAGCGGGCTGTCACATAACTGAACATTCCGCACGTTATCCCGCAAGCCACTGTTATCGCGTGGACTTAGAACCTTCTTATCGCTCAGCAACCTGTAGGACAGCCTTGCGGGGCTTGAATTATGTTTCTTGCTTTCTGATAACATCCTTATGACCGTAGTAAAATATTAAATAAGTTTAGGGGTTTGACCAAGTAATTGCTCAGACTTACCAAAATATTCAAATTCTGAATCGTCTGGATTCGCCATTCACACGAATAATGGCTAAAACACACAAAATAAATACTGGAATCTGCTGTATATAATATGAATAATTTACTTTAAAAAGAATAGGACACAACAGAAAATTAGCGATAGCCGAAATACATATGCGTGTACCGACGCTTCTCACTAACTGACTAGATGCCTTGACGGGAGCTCCCGTCAATGACTTTGTGAAAGGCGCGGGGCCACACCCGCTAGACAGTGTTTGGCCAATTAGAAGCAACTCCCACTCCCATTGTAACAGAATTCCAGGCAGGGCAACCCGTCTGTATGTCGCATGACTACTAGAACCATCTAGCAGCAAAATATTCAACTAACATAGCAGTAAGAAAATAAAGAATGCAAAACGCGGATCCACGGCAATAACGTTTTGAGCTTGTAGTGGCCCTCCGCGGATCCGTGTCAATAACGCTGGAAAGGTTAAAACACTAAATATATATGATTACATATTTAAAAATAATTTAATTTAGAGTAAAAAATTGCTATTTATTGAATAAAATATTTACTAATTATATAAAATTCACTCAAATGTTATATATACATATAAGAACGTTGGTTGTATTCATGCCTACGTTTCCAAAATACATGAGCCATATTATGTGTATGTATATATATATATATATATATACACACACATTACAATAGTTTTGGGTCTCTATTATACTGCGTACTTTCACATTGCTCCAAATATTCACACTCCGAAATTTTCAGTTACTAAGTAGAAAAAAATATGATAAGTTATTGGACCATAACTCCTTCAATTTTCATGCTATCAAAATTTATAAAAAACCATTGTAAAGTTAATTAAGAGAGCTACAACATCCTTTATTGCAATATATAGTAAAAAACCTTTTTCTCAAACGGTGAAGGGTTAAAGGGCTTAAGAGAGGCTGTGATTGCGCTGCCACACGCTCTTTAAACAATCATATCTCCGTCAATTTTTGTTTGACAGAAAAAAACAAAAAACCAAATTTTTTGTCAGAAAATACCTAAATTTTTTATCCTTACACTTTTATACGTATCTGTCCTCATTCTTGAGATATTATGAAAAAAGGTGGTTTTTTGAAAATTTGAATTTTTTTTAATCGTGACTTTTTTGAAAAATGTGTGTCCTGAAGCAGCCAAACTGATACAATCTATCAAACTCTTCATAATAAAGTTAATTCTAGGCGGAATACGACTAATTTTAATTTTGGTGGAAATGGCACTTATTTCAACCCATTGATTTAAAAGAAAAAACATTAGATGCTCCTCTTATTTGCAATACAGCTCACTTATTTTATGTGCAAAAGACTTTTAATAGTGCTTATTTTAAAGCGTATTTCAAACACTACAAAACCCTTTTTTATTAGAATGCCTAAAATGCATCTGCTCGCCGCTAGATGGCATTGACCACATCGATTAAATTTCAGACAAAATAAAAAAACGGCTTTGATCTTTAAATCTAGCTTAATATTGCACTTAGAATACTTTATAAAAAACCAAATTGTTTATTCTTTTACCTGCTAAAATTGTGTTTTTTATAAAATTTTCAATTAAAACGTCTATTTTTGGAGATATTTACAAAAAACCGATGAAAAACGTGAAAAAATTGCAAGTTTCAATTGCCAATAACTTGATTAGTATTGGATATTTCGAAAAACTTTATAGATGATTTTTTGCTTAAAATTAGGCCGAATCATTTTCATTTTTTAAGTTAAGGGTAAGATGGACCTAATTCCAAAATTTTATGCAATTCGGTTCACAGTAAAAAAATTGCAATAATGCTTCAATGACTGCACTATTAGAACAAGATGCAAATGTAAAGAAAATATTATTATTCCCAATTTTTTCAGTTTTTTATACTATTTGTTTATATTTTTTTATATGGAAGAGTATAAAGATGAAAATTATCTTGGTTGTTACTATCAATAACAATTTATTAAAATCAAAAAAGGTTTCCCAGAGTTTTGAAAGGCACCCTCCTCTACCTTAGTGTTTGAATTAATTGTATAGCTATGTTTATATTTTTAGTAAATTCTTTTCATTGAATGACTCGTAAAAAGTTTCCATCTCTTCAATATTATTTGTCCAACTTTAGGGTCAATGTCTTGTGCAAATACCTACATTAAGTAAGAAATAAAACAACCGAGTAAAACTATGCAAGTTATTTTATATCTTGTGAGAACAACGCAGTATTAATTTCAAGTGCACAACTCTCCAAAATTGATTACAACTGTGTTTCTACTTGGGTATACAACTAGAATAGTTCAACACTTTCTAAAGAAAATCAAGTTCTTACCTTTCCTGACACACTTTCACCATCATAGTAAAGTAGATGCCTTTCTTTCTTTCCATCTCAGTCTTAATGTCGGCTTGCTTCCTAGTATCAGCTCCATCCAGTACAACAGTGATTTCTGCACTCTGACCGAATCCAAAGAAACTCTAAAATATTAAGAACAATTGCAGGTGAATTATTTTGGAAACAAACTTCAAACAATACAATAATTTGCACACATTTAGGTGACTTAAAATTCTAAATAATACTTCAATAATTCTGTTTATTATTACATATATGTACAAATAATAAACATGTCATTAACACATTTTCACTTCTTGAGAATCATAAAAAAAATCTATAAAATTCTTAAAAGCATTAGTGAATTTTAGTGGTTATGCTCATATTACATCATTTTAAAGATAATTTATTACACACTAAGAATTTTATATTTTTACAATTTTAGTTTAATTACTAGGTTTTATATAAAACTTTAAGTATTATGTTTTTTTTCCATCATTCTGAAACAATAAAATATATATTTCAAAACCATATTTCATAGGTTTACATTAGAACATTTTAACATTTGAATCTGCGACTTCCAGTTTGGCACACCTATAGTTTAAACAGATTTCCTTTATGTGATTTAAGGAACCTTGCATTTTATTCTTTGTTGTAGCTCTAATTGTTCTCCTATTATATGTTTAGGGACACCTTAGCTGACTCTCCCTGTATATGTTTTAAATTTTCCCTTCCACGTGCCTAAATAATGTACTAAGTGTACTCAGAAATTTCTGCTCATAACCCAAGTACGCAATCAGTAAAACTACAGGGCGCTATGGGGGTCTTCACGAAGAAACATACGAAAGTTGGCAGGTCTAGTATTTCCATTAAGGCTGTTTCAAATTCACAAAATGAATTCTGTGCAATTCTTGGGATTCCAAAGACCATGGTCCTAGTTAGACACGGTCTAAGGTTAGACCAGGGACCTAAGATACAGTGGGGTTTGGTCAAACATAGGCTTGGACTCTACAACCCATAATCAATACATTCTAAGATAGATTTCCGGACTAACGTTAAGGGCTCTTGTAGGTAAAAACCTGAAGCTTCATACACCCCTTCAGTAAGGTAAAATATTCAATAAATCTTTTCAGAAATTATATATTATTCTTTATTATTTAAAATATTGTTTAAGAAAAAGTCTTGGTATTATGAAAACATTTAAAAAATTTGAGTGCCAAAACATCGGTTATTCAGATGTCGGCAATATACGCATAAACTGCAGTGTCAGTTTTCCCGAACATCCGTTAAAATGACTTGTTTAAATTTTTCTATCAACTCTGGCTGTCTAAACTTTTTCCCAAAAAAATAATCATTAAACAGATATTTCTTTTCACTCATAGCATGACTTGGTGTAAGAAACTTAAAAGATGGATGAGTTGCTTGTTCATGACGATGGAGTCCAAGTACGCCAAGTTGACGCAGAAGGCTTCAAATTCAAATTTCCCTTTATTCAGCATGTAGACAGAGTTAACAATGAATATGCAAGTCAACAAAATCATAACAAAATATAATAATGTCTCTCAATAAAATGAATTTTACTTTTTTCAAGTTTACACTATCTTATCAGCCTAAAAAGTCCCTTAACAGAATAGTATAGCTCTCGATCAAAAACCATTTCAATTTTTTTCTATAAAAAGACTGTGTAATCTTGGGAAACTAAGCATAAGCTTAATGGAAGACTGTTAACAAAAGAATTCCTGCTGCATATTTTAAATGATTTTCCAAAAAAATGAGGTGGAAGTGTGGGGGGATATTCATTATTGCATCTGGGTTTAAACTCTTGTTCCATACAAGTGTGTCGGAAAAAAATCTATTTAAAAAAGGTGAAAGTTTTTATGAAGAAATGATAAAGGGTTTCAAGAATATTAAATGGAAGGAAAAGTTTTAAAAGTTTGTTGGAGGAAAAAAGGGTTAGCACATGCGGGTTCTGGATGGGACATGACAAATTATTCTTAAAAGCTTTCTTTTGAAGCCTAAACCACAGATTCGTTTTGGTGCTTTCAGAACCCCAAATGGAAACCCCGTAAGATATGAATGGATAGATGATGGGCCATAATAAGTAGCGTAAGAATTTCAGTTGCTGCGAACACGATGCCAGATTTCTGGGCACAAAAAATACCCTGACTCCGCTTCCCTACATACATGTCTCTAAAAGGAGATGGAAAGACAAATTGCAGTCAATAATAAGAGCCCAAGAAATTTTACGGAGCATTCTGAGGGAAAACAGCTTCCATCACCCAAAGGGAATACTGCAGCAAACTTTTGCGTTGAAATGCCCTTGTTACTTGAAAATTCAA
>NW_025789854.1:0-3902 GCF_021130785.1 Homalodisca vitripennis
TCCCAATTATATATACACTTAACAAAAAAAAAATGACATAAATGTTCTTTGTTTATAAGCTGACCACACAGTCACTGTAGTGGAAATTTTATTCATGAAAGCTATCAAATTTAAGTAGGGAAGGATTGGTACCATTTAGATTACAACACCAATACCAAAATATTGTGGTCTCGATTCTCAATTCTGAATTAAATACAGATTCCTGACATATTAATAATAAAAAAATAAATCAATTCTCAAAATCATATAAACAAAAAAATCGCCCATCAATAAATTAAATTTGTTCTTATGAAAAAATGATCCATTCAATAGAATAAACCAATAGAAACGGGGGCAAAGATTCCATATATGGCTCCTAATGCATCAAACAATAGAATACTACTATGAATGAGAATGAGAATGAGAATGAGAATATCTTTATTTAAATCTTTGAGATTATAAACATGTCATTAAATACATTAACATCGGGAAAAAAGGTTTTTTTGAAGATACTTTTCCCAGCGTGTAGAAGGGCCCCGGTCTAGAAGCCATTGATGTAGTGCTATCTTGAGTTCCTTTCCTCTTTTGGACAGCAGGTGGTGGTGGTAGGAGATTTGTGGGCTTCATTCCCATATATGATGGTTTTCGCTCATAAAGCCTCAGACGATGTACAGGAAGGCTGTAGAGGTGTACATTTCTGGTGTTTGTAGTGGTGGTACATCATTGGTCCTTGGAAGATTCTCCTCAGCGTACATTATTACTTCTTGAATGTAAAGCGAAATAACAGTGAGAATCCTCAGAGACTTGAATGCCTCTCTACACTCTCCAGAGGTTGAAAGCCTCCCAGTGTTCTAATACATTTCTTTTGTATGATAAGTATCCGTTGGAGATTTGAAGCAGTAGTTCCACCCCAGGCAGCAAGACCATAGCGCAGGTGAGACTCAAAAAGGGGAAAAGTAAGTTATTTTTGCTGTTTCAAGGCTACTGAGAGAAAGAATTTGCTTGATGACAAAGTGACCAGTGTTGGTTTTTTACTAAGATTGTCGACGTGTTTAATCCAATTTAGTTGGGTATCCACTGTTACTCCAAGGAATTTTAAATGATCTTCAATACTGACATCTGGAATGGTTGGGACTTCTGATGCTCTCCTTCCAAAAGCGATCTGGTTAGTCTTTGATGGATTTACTACAAGGTCATTTCCATACAATATTGGATGGCCATGTTGAGAGCTGTATAAGATGAGACCGCAAGGCCATCTGCTGAACGTTGGGTCAGAAATAAGTAGTGTCGTCCGCATACATTAGAGGTGTGCAGTAGTTTCCTAGGTGTTGGGGGAGATCATTGGTAAAGAGAATGAAAATCACTGGTCCTAATACGGAACCTTGTGGCACACCTCTCAGCACGGGGAAGGACTTTTGATCTGACTGCCTTTGTGATACCATTGACTACTAATGAATGTCAATGATAAATTCATATTTTAAACTGTCCAGCAGAATCTTGGGATCTATTTCAGTAAAAAAGTAACATCAAACACTAATATTATCTGTAAACTTTTTATTTAAAAAGTTTTCCAACACTATAATTTGACTAAACAGAACATTAGTGTATTTGACCGTAGCCTGAATAGTAAATATAATAATGAAATGCTTGCTAAAAATATAATAACAGGGTAAGATCCACCATATTTACCCCAGTTACACGATGCCCTTTTTTAAAAATAAAATAGATCTATTTTAACTATGGCATTATGGTTATTTGTAATAGTACAGCACAAATTATTGTTGAAATTTCACTTTAAACTTGGAAAAACTGCTACTGAAACTTATAATTTAGTGAAGAAGTTTTATGGCAGTGAATTTTTATCGCGGGCATATGTTTTTGAATGGGTTAAGCATTTCAAAGATGGTAGAGAAGACGAAGATGAATTGCGGCCAGGTCACCCTTCAATGTCAAAAAAAGATGAAAATGTAGAAAAGTCGGTAATTTGATTCAGCCTGACCATTGATTAAGTATTCACACAATTAGTGAAACTGTAGGCATTGATAAAGAATGTGTAAGGAAAAATTTTACAAGACAATATTAACATGTTTAAAATTGTATACTAATATGGTACCTAAAATACTAATGTTTGAACAACAGGAACCGGTATAATGTTTTTACTGAAACTTTGTACACAACTAACATTGACCCAAATTCTTTGGAAACAAAAACATGTGATGAAATGTGATTTTTACTTTGATCTGGAAAAAAATGTGCCAATCCATGCACTGGAAGAGCCCAACTTCACCGAGAGCCAAAACAGCTTGAATGAGCGTCAAAAGCCATGATGATTGTTTTATATACGAGGGCGTTTTTTTTTTCAAACTTCCGATGTGGTATTTAAAAAAAAAAACTAGGGAGAGTAATTAAATAATTTATTATCAAATGTTAGGTACATTATTTGTTACTTTTCAAACAAAATCGCCATTTAAATTGAGGCATTTTTCATACTTGGGTACAAGCTTCTTAATACCTTCTTCATAAAGTTTGCCGCCAGTGTTTGAGATGGGTTTTCACGGCGTCTCGCAGCGCGTCGTCTGTTCGGAAGCTCTGCCCTCCTAGCATCTTCTTCATTCCGGGAAAAAGGTGATAGTCACTCGGCGCTAAGTCAGGACTATACGCCGGATGGTCAAAAACACCCATTTAAAACCGTCAAAAGACGCTTTGTCAAAGCAGCACTGTGAGGGGCGGGCATTGTCATGATGAGCACTATTCCCGATGTGAGCATTCCTCTCCTTTTTTTTCTGGATAGCTCTCCGCAAACGTTGTAACGTACCGCAGTATCCTTCCGCATTGATTGTGGTACCTGGGTCAAAAACTCAACAAAGCAATACCCTTTTTGATCCCAAAACACGGTGCCATAATCTTTTTTTTGTTGAAAGTTTTTTTGAATTTTTTTGGGTTTTTTGGAGAGTTTGAATGCATCCATCGTTGGGACTGCTGTTTCGTTTCTGGGGTGGCGTACAGAACCCATGTCTCATCTCTGTCACGATTTTGATCAAAAATCTTTGCCTCAGCTTCATAACGGTTCAGAAAAGACGTTGCTGACACCATTCGCCGAGCTTTGTGGTCATCAGACAACACTTTGGCACCCCTCGCGCACAAAGTTTTTTTGTAGCCTAACTTTCATTACGATAGAGTATAGGGCTGACCTTGAAATCTCAGGAAACTGATTGGATAGCTCTGTAATCGTAAACCTTCGATTGCTTCTTACACTTTGGTCAAACTCGATCAACGAGGGCTTCGTTTGCAACCGACTTTCGTCCTTGGCCCCCTTCATCATGAATGTCAACTCGTCCATCTTTAAATTTCCTACACCAATTTATGCACTGCACTGTCACTCATAAAGCTTTCACCGTATACTCTTCCATTCTACGGTGAATTTCTGCTGCGGATAACCCTTCAGCTTGCAAGAAACGAATGACACTTCTCACTCACACTTGGCGGGGGATTCTATCATGGTAGCCATGTTTATGTGTCGCTAGATAAATTGGAAATGGCGCCGGCCGTCCGAAAATGAGTGAGGTTGTAGTGGGAGAGGTGCGCAGTCGACTGCCGCGCATTGCTGGCCGATACCGCTCGTCCAGCCATCTAGTGGCACGATCGAAGTTGAAAAAAAAAAACAGCCCTTGTGTATATATATATCAAATTTACAGTAGTTCTTTTTTTTATTTGGCTTTTTAAGGGAATTGTCTGAAAGAAAAACGTTTACTCTGTTGAGATGCGGGGATATGGGGATCGTCACAGATCTTATCGGGGGAAATTTTTAATTTGTTTAATGAACTTTCCCAGAAAGAATCCCCTAAGTGTTTCAACAATATCAAAAACTATTGACTTTGAAATACAGGGGTGTACGTAAACGGCCAAATCGGGTAGGGTACAAT
>NW_025789855.1:0-3581 GCF_021130785.1 Homalodisca vitripennis
GTTTAAAAATTTTCTTATGTCCCAATTTTAAAAGTCAATATAATTTTACTTTGGGTTTTCATGAAACTTTTATTAAAAAAGTTTTTACCCGGTGTCTGCTAGTACCAGCACTGGGAAAAGGCTTTTACATCCTTCTTAAAACTTAACTAAATTTTATGTAATTTTTCTGGTTGGTATAACTGTACCAAATATTCGTTTTTCCCTTTTATTGCAAACCAGTTGTTTTTTACTTTTTAACAATCAAAAGAAGGACACTCACAGCTGTAGTCAGGGGAAAGTAAAATAGCATGTTTCCTTAGCAAAGAAAAAAAGGGAAAAAATTGTTCATCTTTTAATTGGAAATAATGAAAATATCATTGTTTCTCAAAAATATTTTTGTAGGTAATCATTTGCATAATTTTTGTTTTTATAATGGTTATGATCTCAGGCGGCAGATTTTCTACAAAGCTCGAATCAAGAACCTGCGTCAGGTTATGATAAATGTCTCCATTTGAACGGGCGATTACGTTGAAAAATAACCTAAGAGCGTAGATTTTAAATGTATATAATAAAATGTTCCTATTTCAGTTGGTTAATTTTTTAATTTTAAACGTCTGTTACTTTATGGAAATCCTCGTAGTTTCCATGGTAACGAGAAATTTAGTTTATTATTACACTTCTTTCTAAAAAAAAGTAACGCTTTTATTAAGAAAAAAAATTTCAAAACTTTGATGTTTTTATCCAATGATTTTATCCAAACTTTCTTTATTTAAATCTTTTAGTTTATAAAAAAATAGTTTATCGTAAACAATTTATGTTTTATACATGGTTATCATAAAAATGGTGCGGTTTTGAACAGGGTTTTAAAGAAAACCCGAATTACTTACAGTTAATATTGTTTAGTCATCTAATTTTTCGTCTGAAACCTTTATTTTTACATAACTAATACTTTTTCAATATGTGCACCCTTAGCCGCTCGAAAAAATGTCCAAACGATACTAAAACTTCTCTCCAAACTTCCGGTTATGGTTGCCCATTGCTTCACCAATCCTGTGTAAAACAATATTAAGTTTGATGATGATCCCTATAAGAAATAGGTTTACAGAGCGGCTCCAAGTTTACATTCCATTTGAATTGACCTACTCTCTAGTAAATCATTAATCATAACTTGTCTGAGTTAATTACTTTTATTTTGTTTCTATGATATGATTCAACTTAGTTTGGTTCTCATATCCTCTAGTTGGGCAACTTGCCTTCTCCCTTACTTTTTCCATACGTTCTAGATGAGTAAACCTACTTTATTGCACGGATTACAATACTCATTCTTACATTTGCAACCTATTAAATTTATTGAAAGTACTCCTTCTACACCTAACCCGTCAAACCGAAATTGCAGAAGTATTTATTGCTTTGACTAAAAGTTCTTTGAAGTTCCACTTACTGTTTTCACTTTGTTTGTGTATGATTTTCTCTTGCTTAGAGAATAGATTTTTATTGCTTAGGAGAATAAGTTGTGTTGGCTCGTAATGGATATTTATCATGTTGTTTTTCTACTTCGGTAAAGATTTCCAAGATATACTATTAGTTATACTGAACTTTTAAGATTTAAAGTGTTTGCTGTTAAAGAATTGTCCTATGTCAACAGCATTATTATATAAGTCCGATTATATATTTTATTACACAAGTTATTACATATTGTGTTCCGATACGGACTTGCAACATTCACAATTTAAGCAAACTGACTATACTTAGCAAATGTTTGTGTTAAACAGTTATCGAGCAGACACACAAACGAATTGCATTTCGTCATCAGCACCTGAGGGAGACGCTTAGCTAATTCGCTCAACCGACAAAACTACTAACTGTCGTCAGCTCTTACTGTACAGTGTTGTTACAAAAATGAATGGACATCTTTTTCACAGCCGGAATAAATGTATTTTTTTATAACAAGGTTAAAATAAAATTTTGCAAATGCTTGATAACAAGAAATAAAAAAATAGATTAAAAAAATACTGTGTACTATAATAAATCCGTACTATTTGCAACAATGATGAACGATCGCAATTTTTACTTCTGCTTCTTGGTCACCAGGGAATACAATGGTACCATTGCTAGTTCAGTTCCTGTCCACCAAGTTATAGGCCAAGGGTTTAAATTTGGGCCCGTAAAATAAGAAATAACAACAGGGGCACCCCTGTTGTTATTTCTACTAAATTTTATTTCTTGGGAATTTAAATTAAAACTAAAAAAACCTTAAAAAAATTATGGTTGCCTGTAAAGTCGGGTTTTACGGGCGAAGATTTACGTGACAACGTCTTTTTCTCGGTAGAAATATTTATTGATATGAATAATTAAATTTAAAATTTCACAATAGGAACAAGGAAATTTAATGAAAATAAGAATTGCACAAATTTTAACTATAGAAATATATTTTGTTTACTAAAACATTGTACATAATTTGAAATTATTAAAATTTGTTATGTAAATGGTAAAGTTGAATAAAACATTTACTAAAAAATTTGGAATTTGAAATTCTTGCTAAACACAGTTAAAATTCTAACTCCGCGCGTGGTGATTGGTCGGTTTTTGTTCGTTTGTTTGGTCGCACTGTTATGACAGGTTAGAGGTTATAATTTGTTATTTTAAATGTTTGACTAGCAATACGCGCTGTTTCTTCTCAATCGACTGAATTACGATTGATTGCAGAGGATTTTTAAAATAATAATTTACTTAACACTATCAACATTTGTCAATAGTATGACATAACCTATAAACTCAGTTTCTCAACTTTTGTGTCAATCTAACAATTAATCAATCAAACATAGTTTACGATAATGAAATATCAGTGTACAATTATTTACCTTTATTTTGTAGTTGTTGTAAATGACGATCTAAGCACTCCACATTTTCACGAATAAACAAGTTAACTGCTCTATCCCTTTCGGAAACCCGTGCGGCGGACCCACTGGACGGGCATCGTAACGTTACCGGCGTTACACTTTTTCATAGTGACTCCGAGCCGCAACCTAATTTAAGACGTTGTCACGTCAAAATTAAAGTGAAATGAAAA
This sequence comes from Homalodisca vitripennis, assembly GCF_021130785.1. Lineage (NCBI taxonomy): Eukaryota > Metazoa > Arthropoda > Insecta > Hemiptera > Cicadellidae > Homalodisca > Homalodisca vitripennis. The sequence goes on from NW_025789855.1 coordinate 3,050, forward strand.
ATGCTTTTTATTGTCAGGCTGAGTTTTGGGACTGTGATATGGTATATATTTTACCCATATTAAATATTTTTATATTTTTTTGTATAAACAAAAAAATTTTAAAAATAACTAATTATGTTTACAAATAAACTAAATCTAAATATAAAAAACAGTAAAAAAAAACGAATGAAAAATAAAATATCAATCTATTATTTATTAATGGTTATATGTTTAAAATCACGGAGCAGTTTCTTGATCAGTTTTGTTCCACAGTGATGGACATTTTTTTAATAACAAGATTACACGGTCATTTCGTAAGCACAATATTAAAATTAATTCTAGTCCTGAAATTCATGTAGGTCAAAAGTAGCTTACAGAAACTTTAAAATCTTTTGATTTGAAAAATAGAATATTTTCTGGGTTTTTCATTTTCATTTAAAGTGAAATTTTTTGCGAAAAAAATTATTGCTAAATGATTCGGCCAAAAATGTATTTCCCATTATATTTGATCCAAAAGGGGAGAAAAATACACAATACACATTCGACTCCTGAC
>NW_025789856.1:0-6158 GCF_021130785.1 Homalodisca vitripennis
TGAAGAATGTGTTAGACAGCAAGACAGAACAGCCCTCAGAACACCTTGGAGCTACGAGCATTTGAAGGGATGATGTTTGGGCTATTGTCAGGTCTGTACAGTTTACTATATTTAACTGTTTCCATAAAAATAAATGTTTTTTGGCCTAATTTATTCAGAATGCTCTAGAATCTAATATACAAATAAATAAATGGATTGGAAACTGTTAAAATTCTAGGGCAAACATAAAGACAATCTTGAATATATTTTTTATAGTAACTATGCTACTATTTTAAACCATTTTCATCCCATATTTTTGTTCATTGAGTTTTACACATTTTAATTTTAAAGTATGATGGTTCCAAGAGCTATTATATTTGTCTGTCAACAAAAGAAACCATAATTTTCAAAAAATCCCTAATTATGAATTTAAAACATCATACACATAATTTATTGAACATTTAAAACACTGTTGGATAATCTCAAAAATAAGCCGTACATAAGATTAGACATCTTTCAAAACCCTTATGACAAAAAACAAGGTACAATAGTAAAATTTTGTGAGGTATGTCATTCTGATGGACTAAAATAACGTTTGATTAGTATATCTGGTTCTTAACTTAAAATGTATGTAATTTAATAATTTGTTTTGATAAAAATCATTGTTAACAAAATTTCAAACAACTATTTATAGGACTAAATTATTGAAAATCTTTACTTCTTGTATGTTTTATAAGTTTAAATGAAAATGGGCAGTTCCTTCAGATATCAAATTCAAATATAAAAAAATTATAGTTTGTAAGCAATTGCAATGATTTTTGTACAGATCTTTAGTAAGCCAAGAAAGTTGGTAGACATAATAAATAACATATTTGATAAGTCATGAGTTTACAAAACGTTCCAGTGTATTAACTTTTAAACCCTTTTATATGCAACCAATGTAAAAATCAGGTGTAAAAAATGTAAGGGCCATTGCAATCACATCTGTATTATTTGTTGTCCTATTGATGTTGTATTTTTAAGAATCCATATGCTTAAAAAACTTAATACATATTAAGGGATTTAAATTGGCCCCTGGCTGCTGTTTATTGTTTGTCGTAGCTTCCGTGACTTTTGTACTAAATTCTTACTCAGTTTTCGTTATTAGTTGGAGTCAAAAACAGATTCCATTACCATTTCTTCAGTTAATACAAGTATATTTGTGAGAGAAAAATTCAGCTGGTGATTGTGATTTTGTTTGTTTTATTATTGCTACCATTCATTTGGGAAGATCTTGATGTAAGGTTTGATGTAATTACTATAAAAATTCAATACTACCTTGTATTTTGTGTAACATAACCCTTGTGTGAACGTATATGTTGCTATCTACTTATTTTTGTTAGTGAAACTATCCTGTCATTCCTCTGTGATTATTTATAAGTAAAATGTTGTAGATTCTAATCATACCCCACTAGGTGTCAGAAGCGTGTTGTGCGAGTAATTGTGTAGCATACTGTATGGCTCCAGCTAGCTCCTGCCAAAACTAGGATTACATATACGTTTTGTTTGGAATCATTGTTTTTCCCAAATTTTTAAACATGTTTTATCATGTAATTTTATAAAAGTTTTTTTAAAATTACTTTGCATAATGTTTATTTTTTATTTTTAATACATAATGAAGGTTCTTAACACGTTCACTGCGGGTGAGGTCTCGGGACCTTAAGCGGAGGGTCCGGCGATGCGCATTAGGTCTCGGGACATCATGTGCACATCACTTCTTTCTTTAATTAGTGTGTCCTTGGCACTTGCGCGGGACGGTTGAGGTTATATTTGTTTTGTTGTATGGGCTCGGCTGAATTCTTGGCACGTGTAGTTTACACTTCCTGTGCTGGGGGAGTCTGTGGCGTTTTATTAAATAAACATCACAAGTATGGAATCAAGTTGTATACATTATGTGATCTCCAGGGATTTATGCTTAAATTTGTAATTTACTGTGGAGTTTTGGACGATATGGGAGGAAAAGGGCACGCCGCGATTGTTGTTCTGAATCTAATGAGAGAAAAACTCCACTACAGCCACAGTTGTATATAGATAATTATACAGGACATTTGGGTGGTTGGTAGGGATGTATACAGGATGTTTCCAGCAACCATTCGAACAAACTTTGCCACATTGTTCAGCAGGCCCAAAACTAACAAATAAAAGCAATATAACAGGTGCCCTATTTCGCTTCGTTTAGCGTCTGTCTGTCTGTATGTGTTTTTTGGGAAAAAAATTGCTACTCAAAAACCATTTAAGATACAGAATTCAAACTTAACAGTTATGTTAACCTAGTGTTGGTCCTTTTCAGTGAAAAAAATAAAACAAATATCTCATTGCATTTCAAAATGGCGGCCGTTCAAAATTTTCAAATTGTATTAGCTTTGAAACTGCTACTTTGACAACAAATTCACCAGGATAACTTTTTTTAGCATATTTTATTACCAATTCAACAATTTTTGTTTCAAAAAGATTGAATAACAAATAACTGATTACAGCACCAAACGTAAAAACAGGTTAAATCCATGCATTGCAAGTACATACAACAATGTAGTGGATTTTTTCGAATAAACTTTTTAAGGTTCTTTATTAAAATACTGAACAATTATTATAACCTAAAAAAATATTACTATCATTTTTGTTCCCTTTACAGTAATCAATGTGTTACACACACACAAATAAAAAAGAAACAAACTATTCACAATGCTCTTAAAAAAACAATAGCATAATATTACATGAAAACAGCTGACTAACAATCAGGGTGTTTTTTAAATCAAGAAAAACTAATAAACAAACTATCAAGACATTGTTGAGCAAGTCTATGTTTTGAACGTGATTGTCACTGTTTGAATATTCTGTTCTTCTTAGTAATTTTTTGTTAGTTTTTCCCGTTAAATTTTAAAATTTCTTTTATTACTTTGTTTCTTGTACGATATAAACCGTTTTACTTTTGAAGAGTATGCTGATATTCACTTTGTGTACGGACTTGCTGGAGGCAATGCCAGAAATTTGCTAGCAGATTGTACAGAGAGCGCTTTCCAGATAGGCTGCACCCAGTTCATAGCGTCTTCAGTGCCGTTCATATTCGTCTTAGGGAAACTGGACATTTGAAAAAAAAATGTTGTAGAACGGGTAAAATCCGGGACTGGGTTTATTTTGAAGAATAGGTTTTATTATTCGTAGAAGAAAACCCCTCCACCAGCGTTCGTGCTATTGTTCATAATTTGGGTGTATGCAAAAGTTCTGTGTGGAAAGTGTTAAATAAAGAACGTTTGTGCCCTTACAGACATCAGAAAGTACAAGCCTTAGAACCTGCAGATTTTCCTCTCTGGGTAGACTGCTCTCGTTGGTTCCTTCACAAATTAGTTGATGAACCCGATCTTTTAAGGTATGTTCTCTTTACTGACGAAGCGTCATTTACTCGAGATGGCATTTTTAACCCTATAAGTGGCGGTCATTTGTGGTCTCAGTGGCAGGCCGTTTTCGGGTAAATTGCTCTGATCGTTAAACTTATTTTTTAGAAAATATTATCTAAGTGATAACCTAACAACATTATATATTTTTATTTTCCTTATGAACTATAGAATATGAATAAATATAATATTTGGTGCCTTACCATTATCTTCAGATTAATATAATTGTAGATGTGTAAAAAATTTTTGTTAGAAAAAATAATTTTTAAGTTCTACTGTCCGTCACTTTGAAACTACTGGAGCTACAAAATAATGTCAAATTCACAGAATATACACAATTTTATTCTAAACAAATTACTTCTTATACATTTTTTTTTTATTTACAAGAACAAAAAAGTTAGATGGGAAAAACTAAATTGTATGTATAAACTGGTTTTTTTTTACTCCCGAGTCACTAGAAGGGGCTTGTCTTTTCCTCCCAGTAGTGTAGGGCCTATAATGTAAAAATATGGCTTAGTTTGTCATAGCACAGTATATTTCGTAAATATAAAAAACAGGAATTGTCTTATCGCAAACCCCTCCCCATCCTCAGACAGAGGTCAAAGTCGAGCGATCTAGTAGATAACGTGACTACAGATTCTCGCCGCCCGTTCACGCGCAGCATTCTTGTACTTTTCGTGCCGAAGTGTCTGTCGAGTGTGTCGCTTTGTTGTATTCCGTGTTTTACTGTGTGTGTAATAGATTAGTGATGGGTGACACTATGAGAATTTGGGATATACCCAGGAGCGAAGAGGGGGGCCATTTGTTTTTTTACAAAATCATGACTAGTTGCCTACATCTAAAAATATGCGTTGCGGTTGGCAGTTGCTGCTGAAGGCGGAAATCCACTAGACTCACTCATCCTTAATATTGCTGCTTTCTGGGCGTCACAGGAAACCCATTAACAATTAATAATCATTGTAAGTTTGTAATTGAAGAGTTGCTTTTTCGTTCTATAATGTTTTTTTTCTATGAATTTATTTGTTTGTGTTCCTCATACTGGTGTAGTCGGTATAATCCCAAAGTACCCCAACATTTTCCATGACGAACGAATAAACCTAAACATTTACCGATAACACAAAACAACGCGATAAACAATAAATATACTGACAATAACAGTACGCAAAGTCGCCAAACAAAACAGTGACGAGATGAGTAGACAGCTGTTCTCTCGTCTGCCGCCAGATCAAACGAAAACCGCCGGAATCATTTAAGCCAGCAAACATTAGTAACATGAATACACACTATACTATATGATATGTATAGGAAATTTAATGGAGAATAAATAGTTCAAACTAGGCCTAAAAATAATGGACGGTTGCGGAGCAACGGCCTTAAATGTGAAGCGATGGCTGTGACGGCGCTTGCCACTTCGCGGCGGCGTGAATCATATGTCTCAGACGGTGCTTGCCACTTAGAGGGTTAATAGCCGAAACAGCCATTTATGGGCTGAAGAGAACCCTCATGAAATTGTGCAACATAAGTTTCAGCACAAATTTTCTGTCAATATCTGGGCTGGAATAGTAGACAGATATTTGATTGGGCACACACATTATACCAAACAGACTGAACGGACCTACTTATGAAGTTTGTTTGAGGGAAATCTTACCTGAGCTGTTGGAACATGTTCCTATTGAAACTAGACAAAGAATGTGGTTCCAACACGATGGAGCACAGGCCCACTTTTCCCTGATTGCTAGACAACATTTGAATGAAGTGTATGGAGATCGTTGGATTGGACGTGGAGGTCCCGTCTCTTGGCCTCCACGGTCACCTGACCTCACACCCATTGATTTTTACTTGTGGGGACACATGAAGCAATTAGTGTATACCACTCCCATAAAGAATGAAATGGATCTAGTAGCTAGAGTTGTTGAGGCTGCTGCAGTTATTCAAGACAGTAATCCTTTTGAAGGGGTGAGAGAATCGTGCTTACGACGCTTCAGAATCTGCAGCAAGTTACAAGGACGCCACTTTGAGCAACGAGTATGAAAGTTTTACAGTAATGTAATCATTGATTTCTTAATAAAAAATATCATGTTCAATAAAATTTTTCAAACACATTGAATTAATTACGCTGTTTCACACAATTGCCATGTAAGAAAACCCTATACCTAACCATAACGTAGCCCTATTAACATTTTTTTTTTTAAGATTTAAAAACCAGGATTTACAATTGGTTAAGAACTTTTTTTAAATTTACCTTAAAACAAATTTTAAAAATAAATATTAAATTTCAGGTTATAATATTGTTCACTATTTTAATAAAGAACCTTAAAAAGTTTATTTGTAAAAATCCACTACATTGTTGTATTCAAATTCAAATTCAAAATTTCTTTATTCAGCCATGTAAACAGATTACAAGAATAGCGTCACAATAAATCTCAATATAAATTTATAATTGCTATATTAAAACATAAAAATCAGTTTGACACTCACTGAAAAAGTAAGATTTGGCTATGTAGCCTTCTACAGAGTAAGTTAAAACAATTTTTAAATCAAGACAGTTATTAGTTAAGGTAATTATTAGGTAATTTAAGGGGATTTTATACATTTCTAAACATACCCAACAATACTTAAATGTTACTTACATATTGAAACAAAAAAAGTCTTCAAAAGAATACAAGGATAATGTTAATAAATAATTTTTAAGTAGTTTTTTGAAATTTTCATAATTTTGCTCATTTTGAATATTGAGAGGAAGGTTAA
>NW_025789857.1:0-7494 GCF_021130785.1 Homalodisca vitripennis
CTGACGCTGTCACAGATTTCACATCTCTAGAATTTGGAGTCTTGGTCTAAAGGAGATTCAAAAAAATGTCGGCCAACGACGAAGCTGAAAATAAATTACATCAAGAGGCAACCTTAGACCTACAAAATAGAGTCCTAGGTGAAGAGGTATTCTAATTTGACTCATTTAGGTTTCACAATTGGGGTGCTTTACGATGTTTTAAGCACTGTGTAGCAACCGAGTTTTTTTCTGCACATAAAACGAACTCTTAAAGATCTAAACTTAAATCAATTCTAAAATTAGCTGATTCAAGATCGATTCGCATTTTGTGCAATGTTGTACTCTATTATTAAAATTAAGTATTCACCAAAATATTGATCTGAAAACTTTAAGTATTTTGGCGGGGGTGTGTGCGCAATAAAAACTCGGTCTGGAGCACTAATTCTATAGAATTCCAATACACAGTAAACCAAAACCGTATACCAGATCCTTCACCGTTACCGCCTGTAGATTATGAACACCTTAACCAGAATCTGTACAAACAAATAAGATCTGGGAACGGTTTTGTGGCGGAGCTAAGACAAAAGAATATCTGGACAGGGGTGATCGAGGCGGGCTGCGTGGGCTACTCTTTGAATCATGACTGTGTGAGTTGGAATATTGTGTTTAGTAAGTTTTTATTTAATAGAATCCTTATGTTTGTACCATTAAGATTAATTTTGTTTAAGAGGTTAAATGTAACAAAAGACCAAACGGTCCTAAATTCGTCTCAATAAAGAAGTGTTCCTATTCCATTCAAATTCAAAATACATATTTCCAAAGTTCTTGATAAACCGAATCAGGTAGGGTACGATAAAGCGGACCCGGTTTTTTATATCGAAGAATATAATCTTCGATACCTATTATTGAATCCTAACTATAAATTGATATAAAAGTATCTTAATAACAATCAATGGTGTTTAAAATTAAAATATGAATATGTAGAAATATAGGAAAAACTCATAAATAATTATTAACCACAATACATATTGTTTATGTCCACAAATGTTGAATTGTATGTAGTTATACACATGAAATTATATATTATTAAGTGTATGTATAATAGTAATTATTATTAATGTTATACAGTGGTGGTCCAACAAGTCCCGTGTCGGTTAAAAATTTTTCAAAATATTTAAAATAGAGCTTACAAAAACTTACACAAAGTTTACTGGACATAAAAATCATTTTATCACATATTCAGTGCTCCTCTACTTCCTCATGGGGGCGTCCGCTAGGAGTCAGAATAAAATCTTAAATGTAAGCATAGGTGATATGCAGATCAAATAAAAGGTCTTTTATTAGTAGAGTACAGAGCCGACTCAAACCCGACCTCAAACGGATAACCAAGTCAAAAATGACAGCCGTTCAAATATGTGCTAAGAGATTTGGTCCAAAAAGTCCCCGGGACGGTTAAAAAATATTATTTTTTCAAAATTTTCAAATAGAGCACACAAAACCTTACACAAAGTTACTGGATATAAAAATCTATTTTTAATCATTTTATTCAGTGATGCCGCTACTTCCTCAGGGGGGCGGTCCCTGCCTAGGAGTCAGAATAAAATCTTAAATGTAAGCATAGGTTTGAATATGCATATCAAATAAAAGGTCTTTATTAGTTAGAGTACAAGGGCCCGTAAACCTGATCTCAAACGGGATAACCGAGTCCCAAAAAATAATTATCAGCCGTTCAAAGTTTGTGTATTTTTTTACATTAAACCTTAGTTGCAAACTCTAGCCATATAATATAATAAGTATATAATAATAATGATAATAATACGATTTTTAAAACGTTGTAGTTATTTGGACAGTGTTTTACAGCTGTTGATTTAGGATATTAAGATTTAATTGTTTCAAAATAATTTAATCAGTAATTCGATTGGTTACAATCGAATGGTTATATAGTAAATTATCGTTTACCCAATTTCGATATAAAACAATCCTGGGTCCCGCTTATCGTACCCTACGAATCTACTAATCGGATTTCCTGATGATCTCGGATTATCGGTACAGCGGCCGTGGTCGGGGTCCGTCTATTTGGACTCAGCGTCGGGTGCGGAGGAAAACATCATCAAATATATCCAGTGTTTCAAGGTATCGCTAAACCAATTTGGCCGGACCGGGGGCTGGTGTGAAACCGCAATCAAAGTCATTGTTATTTGATGGTAACACGGTTAGTGCCCTGAGCCTGCAGTAATTTGATTGGGCCAGCTCCCTTGGCGTCCATGTTTGCCGAACTGCTCAATGTTTTAAACACGCTACTTCCCCTCCTTTTGCTAAAGTGAATCTGTTAGTTTCGCTGTTTCTGACTTGTCCACCTCTGGGAGGAAGTGACTACGACGTAGCGGTGGGAACACTCAAGTGTTAGAAGACGATATTTGATTAGTTTTATTATAAAACCATAAATATTAGTTTTTATCTCACAGTTCTTAAATTAATGAAAGGAATATGTAGCGTAGAATCAGAATAAAACTTTATAGATGCTTCCACAAGACAAGTTCCATTACAGACATATTTATCGTATTTTAGAAACAAAATTAAAGAACATGTTGCAGAATTTAAAAAATAGTTCAATTTTTGACTAACAATTTGTTAAAATGTGGATTAAAGTTTTTATGGTTCTATTCTAATTTTTCCAATTCACACAACTTCAAATAATTGCTCACTCAATACAAATCTTAAAATTACATGTAGTTGTAGATCGCTGTACTACATTGGGAAAACAAAATGTTTGATATATGCAAGAGTTTGTAAACACAATACGCACACTATACATAATATAATATAAAAATATTTAATTGCAGATTATAGTTATACCAATTAAAAAGCACGCAAAACAAATTTACTTGCAGATATACTATTATCCCAAAGATAATGCGAAAAAAAAAACAATCAAGAATAAATATTGTTCTAAAAAAATTCTTTCTGCCCATATTAAACGAAAACCTTTCAACCAGCGTGTTGATCCAGATTGGTCAGAATGATCAGTGATTTGTTGATATTTAGCCAATTATGATAAGCTAACTCCCTTCCATAGTTACCTTTGTAAGCTGTTGTGCATTACTGGCTCTGCCAGATTTGGTTTAGCATCCTGTTAGCTGAAGATGCTTAACCACAGGAATTCCAAATATACAAAGGCTTTAATTGTATTCGTCACTTTTATACAGGGTGGAAAACCGAGCAGATTAGGTCATATTCATTATGCCGATCGACAGTGACTAAGAACTTCGATTTTATAGTTGTGTATATACATATATACAAGAGACCTTTTAGTGTCTGAAGTGTTTTACTCTGTAGATGAGGTCATGTTACGCCGCTGGGACCACTAAATTTTCGTAACTTAGTACCGATACTGAAGCCATGTATGAATGAGAGGGAGAAAGTAATTTAATGTATGTATGCGAGCAGTGAATGAATCTTAGAATAGCAAATTGCAGGATTTTTAGCTTTATTTATTGACGTTTGCAAATACAATGTAACATTGTTTGAAAGCCTTAAAAATATGATTGATTGATTGGCATTTACAAAACTTCATTTAAAATAATTTAAATTTTGTTTAAGATTCTGTTCTTTAAATGTTTCCATTACTTTTTAACTATAAAAATTAAACTTTGAGTATTAAATTATTTACAATACTTTGATTATAATAAACAAATTCACCACTGAACAAATACCGAACCTTAAGCTGTTTACAATAATAATAATAATTGACTACGCACAAACCATATTTTGCCAAATTGATCGTGCAAAAATTTGGAAGAATCCTTTAATTTACTAAACACATTTTCTGGATTTATTAACACTTAAAATGGTAAGTTACACTGTCAACTTAATTGCATTGTAAATGTGTGAGCATAGTTTTAGCCGAACTATTCTCGAGAATATTTAATTAAATAAAAGAGTGAGCATAATTTGTCTGTTCTTTCTGAATTCCTGGAAATTATACTGCTTGGTCTAGCCGTCAGATCGTGCTGTAAAAAGTTGGGAATGAAATGTCACAAAGAAAAATTGAATTTCGTTAAATTCCAACATCTGCCAATATACTACCTTTGAAAGAACAGGAGATGACTATACTATAGTATTACCAAATTGGGATTGTGGCTGAAACAGCAAATCCCTATTATTTTTTTGAGTTTCCACTTTTTTGTCATAACCTATGTGGGAAGTTTGGTATTATAGCTTTACTAGGTCTAGAGTTTGTAAAAATACAAACAGGCGGTAGTGGAAGAATTGCATTTCTGTCTGGCTATAGTGCATGTCACTCTGTGCGATTTGGCAGCGCGTTAGCGAATCATTTTTGAATGAGTAACCATAATGGCAACACAAAATTTTTGAATAAATAAAGTTGTAATCAATAATACATCAATAACACGTTTAATATGTGTATTATTATCATGTCGTAATATTAACACATTTAGTCCCCAACACATGGCACCATTTTTATGATAACTTATTGTGTTTGACTTTTATTATTTAAATATTGATATGAAACCAATTTAATCAACAGATGTGGAAAGATGTCCCTAAAAAGATTTCATCTGCAGAAGGCTGACAAAATTTATTATTTGTAATAATCCTTACTTCAATCGTGTATCATCCAGAAATACTCGATCTCCTCCACAAGGCATGACTCCGCACAAGATCGAAGTTGTTCATCGATTGTCAATCATCTTAATTTCAATCGTATATCATCAGAATTATCCGAACTCTGGAGTATAGACTCTCACAAGATCGAAGTTGCTCTCGGTTTTAATAATCCTAATTTCAATCGAATATCATCCAGAAGTATCGATACTCTCCAAAGGTATGACTCCTCACAAGATCGAAGTTGCTCTCGGTTTTAATAATCCTAATTTCAATCGAATATCATCCAGAAGTATCCGATACTCTCCAAAGGTATGACTCCTCACAAGATCGAAGTTGCTCTCGGTGTTTGATAATCTTAATTCCAATCGCATATCAACCGTTTGAGTTCTTATTACGAAATCTCCAAACGTTCTCCAAATACTGATAGTTTCGTTTTTGAATCTTTGAGTTGATTTTTTCAGTGTCTATCTTATTGAAAATTAGTTTGTCTAACTAATTTCTCGACAACTTTGCCAATGTATCGGGTACAACGATTATCGCGAGATAACCCAATCAAGCAACGTCGAGCGTGGCTGTTGCTTGGATTGGTGACTACTGAGCGGAAGCCTGTCCGGGAGGATGTAAAAAAATGTCTTTGCCATTACCGATTGTATGGTCGTTTGTATCTGTTCAATTATGAAATTTATCTTGCAATTAAACTGAGGCGAGACCATGTTACGCCGGACACCGAGAAGTGGCGTACTTCCTCGTAAGCAACAAAAGTGGCTGGATGGAGGAGTGAACAGTAGTCAACATTCCTGGGCACCCAATGTCTAACAAAGACAATCGGCGAGGAACCACAGCCCTCATTCTTGCCACGATATATAAAGTATTCAAAACCGGTGTTTACCGAAGGCCGCCTCAGCCACAGCAGAGATGGTAGATGAAGCCTAAGCGGAAGTCGTTTCGTGTCGTGCTCACTCTTACCGTTCCCAATTTGATATAAATAGGCTAATGTGAAAGGCTATTAGCATAAACATGAGGCAGGCCCCGGGCTTCGCTGGGCCAATTGCGGCCACGGCCCTTTGATACATGGGGGCCTGGGACTTGGTTTAATCACGGCAGAAGTATGGACGGGCTCGCCTCACTCGCTTTCCCCCCGCTCCCGGGCGGCGGGGTGGATGGGGAGTTGAGGCGCGAAAGATAGTCGGACTTCTACCGTAGGGAGAGAGCTTGCAAATGAAGATGAGTAAACTCACGGAAAACAAATACTTTTGAGAAATTGATTTTGGTACAAGGTGAGGTCCTGAAGGTGTGATAACATCCAGAATTCAAGAGGAAGTCCTCGCTGATTGAGGTTGAAATAGTTTTTGCGACCTATAAATTAAAATATAATATTTTGTAGTCCTCCTCCGTAGACTAATGGTTATGAGGTCTCGGCTTCTTCTAACCGAGAGATCAACGGATTTCCAAAAATCCTGAGGTGAACGGTCCAAATCATGTACTTTGAAAATAAAAAAACCCAGTGAAACATCAAAGCCCGGCGATAGCTAAGCACGCTGAAGGCCTTAAATGATCAATATATAATATATAGTATATATATATAATATATATAAAATTATATATATATAAGACGGTAGTTTAATCAAAATCGGAACGCAATAAAAAAAAAATAAAATTAGGGAAAGTGATGAGCCCATTATTGTTATTAATTAATCACTTGAACCACAGTGACACTGTTTGTGAATAAATGTTTTGAAATATAGACATTGAGGATGCACTAATTTTTACGTAGTTTACACCACACTTAGTGAGCTTTGTAAAATTGTCTTTAACCTTACTTTAAGCCATCATATAAATAGACACGATTAAAACGGGATATGAAGTCCATAGTTAATCTGACGGTAGATTATTGTAATTAATAATAAATTTGGTGCATTGATCACGAGTGAAATTTACTTACTCAGTAGCAGTGTCAGTATTAATATTTAGTGCCAAGTAATAGTATTTTAGTTCTTCCTTTGTCTTTTATTGAGTTTAATTTTGAATGTATATTAATTAATTGTTTGTCTAGTTGATTAATGTGATTTGAACTGTTTCTTTTCTTTTCCTTTATAAATTTATGCCTTTAATCTATCTAATGGTTGGCCGTGCTGTTATATATTTAAATGCTTGTTTATTTCTTTCGTCTGTTTGTTGTGCCCAATAAATTTGATAGTCCTTAATTAATTTTAAATTAATAATTTATATGCTTCCTTAATCATCTAATTATCAATTTCTAGTCATAATAGCCACAAAATTAACATGCTTGTTATAATGGTTTATTTATTATATTGTTTGTTGTATTGCTTCTTGTTTTGAGTTGTTAAAATAGTTACTAACCGTTATTATATATTTGTAATTATTTATTTGGCATGTCATATTCATTAATCTTTATTACAACCAATTGATGTAATGGTTTAGCATTAATTTTAGTATTAGCTTAACACATCGAATATTAAGCTTTAAATTACAGGCCATTAAGCCATAATTGCATTGTAAAATTGGCGATTCCGTGAATAAATAAATAAAAAATTATTTACGTGTATGATGGTCGGTATAAGGAAAACGATATAGTTTTTAATTTTAAACCCCTTTGATGCTCTTCTATTACGACTTCCAAAAAAAACTAGCGTAACTGAAAGAACAATTTCTTCCTTAAGGAGATTTTCCTATATCGATGAATAAGGAAATACAGGTTATGGGTTAATACACGTGTACGTTTTGGTTCCGGATTTCAGACTACTGAATTAGTCCCAATGGCGACTCTGGGTATAATGTTTGAAATCACATAAAACACCCACTGCAGTTTTAATTTAAGTTGAGAACTATAAGGAAAATAAGTTGTTAGTTACTTTGGCCAAATTCATC
>NW_025789858.1:2500-6840 GCF_021130785.1 Homalodisca vitripennis
AAAATAAATTCTACCATATAAAAACCCTTTTTGTAAGCCCAAGTAAATTGCTAATGTATATTTTTTCTTACTATGGCTTCTGCTAGTTTTTTATGTTTTTTTTTCGATAGCTAAGTCCGCCCCTTTTAAATTGGGACAAACCAAACTGATGAAAAAATTTATTTTTGACGGGAGAGAAAGTAACCAAAATTGTTTTTTTAGAAGGTTTCAAGTTCTTAGCTGTGCAATTAATCAAAGATATCGGTCTATAAAGAGGGAAATTTTTCCCCCTATCACATTCTTAAAAAAAGGAACAACACAACAGTTTTAAAATAACGGGAAAAACTCCTTTGACAAAGCCCAAAACAAATATACAAAACAAAAAAGGTACAAAGATACTAAATTTTTCTTTATTTTGATTATATTTTTTTCCACTATACCCCTACTGTTCTTATTTTTCATTTTACTAATTTCCCAATGATACGCATGGTTCACATGAAAATACCGAAAAATTTCACTAATTTGTTCTTTTTTTGTTGTTTAGGAAAAAAATCCCCCCAAAGGCTTTTTTCCCTTTAACGAGCGGATATTTTAATAAAATGTTATTAAAATAATCTGCAACTATTTTTTTTCACTCCCTTTACCTAAATTTAAAAACATCATTAAATTTTATTTTTTTTGATACCATTTTTAACCCAATTTTTATTCAATATAATTTTACAACTTTCCATACTTCCCGTATTTCCGCATCTCCTCAATAAAAAATGAAAAACCAAATTTTTTTCCTTCCTTATATGGCAAAAACCCAACCTTGAATTTTCATGAATAATCTCTTAATACAATATTTGCCCGATCTGTAACATACTGTTTATGTATTAATTTTTCCTATTTACAAATTTAACTAAATCATCTGTAATCCGGATTTTCTTTTTCTATTTTTACTATTATTCGCTTCAAATGACACGAATTTTCAAACAATTATTGAAATTTTTATAAAAATTTAAAACACATTCATTCACCTCTTTCATTGATAAAAAGGGTCCAATTAGCATTAAAACGTGTGCGAAACATTTAAAAACAACAACTTTACAGAAATGTACTTATTTTTATTTTTGTTTTTATTTACTTCTCAACGATACTCCAAGGCATAATGGTCTGTTAATGAAATAGGGAACTTTACAACAAATGACAAAGCCCTTGAATTCCTAACAACAATGACTAAGCAAAGACGGGGTTGCTGAAAATTCGGGTTTTGGGTCTCAATACAATTTTTGAAACCCTATGATGAAATCAATTTTCGAGTCTAGGCCAGAACCCATATTTCTTTAAAGTACATATGTTCATATCCCAACATACAGTAATTATTTTTTAAACTAAGAAAATTTTTAAAATAATTTTTGAACATGGAAAATGGGTATTTACAAGAACGATAGATTCCATACAATGATATTTTAAGTGTAATATTATTACTTATATCATCAGATTGAACTGAGATATAAGGCAGATACTATTTCAGCAGTAGATAGGGAGATAAGCTGATGATGATAATGAAGTTTAGAGTCAACGTAGATAAGGACTCCCACCAGAATTGCTTCCTTCTCTAGCCTGTAGCAACATGTTATATCCTGGTAGTTGATAAGGCTTTCCTCATCCGATTTTATCCAAACCTCACTCAAAACTATTAAATGATAGTGTTTTTGTTGTAGTTAAGTATATTACTAACTCACGAAATGTTTTCGGAGACTACGGATATTTAAGTGAAAAATATTAAGTCCTTTAAAACTGTTATTCATTATCCCGACAGGAGATTAAAAATTACAACTGAAGAGCAATTATTTTCCATGCTCACCGTTGCGCCAAAACAATTTGTTCCACTTCAGCAATAGAATTTTATATAACCGCCCTTACCATTTTCTGTTTTCTTGGCAACACTCAACAATCTTTCACCCACACAAACGCAAAACCAATACCTTTTAACTTCTTTGCTTCAAAAGGAGCTCCTTTTTGTACGGCGTCAAGTGTTCATTAACATAAACTCTTGTCTCAGGAATGTTACTTATAAAGTCTGTTGAATAAGAATAAGATTTTTTTTTTCTTGTTTTCCTCAGAAAAGCATCCCTTTTCTGCCGATTTGTAAATTGTACAACGATTGGCTTTATTCCCTGAGTTTCGTTTAGTAGGTACAACGATGACAAGCTTGAATGTCAGTTCCAAACACCACAGGTTCACTTTTTAATCTGCCCAAATTTTTTTAATAATCTCTACCATCTCCTCATTTTTAGCTTCCGGGACTCCATCTATTTGAACATTCTTATTTCTGTTATACTGTTCAAGAGATTCCAAACTGGACCTCAGATTACAAGTCTCAGACATTAGTTTTTTATTTTCTACAGTTAATTCAGAATTTTTCAATTCAAACTAAGGAAAGTTTATTAATCAATTCTGTAATCTGCTTCTCATAATGGTCAATTTTATCAGAGAAAAAATCAAGGGAGCGCGCGCGCGCGCGCGCGCACAACACACACACACACACACACACACACACACTCGTATAAATTCTATAAACAATTAAAATCAGACCATTGCCACCTATACAAATTAATAAACACACTTTATTTTTTATAGTTATGTATAATTCTCATTCTTTATCCCATTAAAAAACCTTTTCAATTTCTAGTACGTTAAATGTTTTCATGAAAATATATAGATATAGAACAACGGTTTTTTACCATTGGAACTAAATAAATAATTAAAAAAAATGATTGTCACATGAATGGGAGTACTTTCTCAGAAGATTCTGTAAAAATAACCCCAAACAGATAATTTTTCAACAAAGAATAAATATTAATAAAACGTTTTAATGTACTATCAAGATAATATTTAACTCGATTGAATACATTAAATGCCGATTATTTTTTAAGTAATAAACCCTTTAATAATTGTAAATTTTTTTCCTTTTTTTTACCTGAGAGGGTAAAGGGGGTACTTAACAAAAGTAAGGTTGCCAACAGCCATTGGAGGGAGTGAGCGGACGGGACTGTACCGGGAAAGCGACCAACAGCTCCACGAACCGACAAGCAGTTTACATGTAATCTTTTAATTGGTTCTTTATCTGTCGCCTTCCCCTCATCTTTTATCTGTGATAGCACTGTTGATCACTTTAAAAAATTTTTGATAAAAAATAGTTATTTCATCTAAGGATAAGATATCATCAAATGAGATAAAAGAGACTTAAAAGGGTCAGCTGAAATAATGTTCTTCATTTTTTAAAAATTTTTTTTTTGTTGCCTATTTGTATTTGAAAATTCTTTTTTTTCCTGGGGATCCATAAGTTTTTTCCTACATAGGAAGATGTTGAGAAATTGAAAAAAATGAAAAAACCATGATATATTTTCCCAAAAGGATATATAAAAATAACTTCACTTTTCAATAAATATATATAATATATATAATATATTATATATTATAAATAGTTATAAAATTTTAAATTTTTCAAATTTTAAAATATATTGTACTAAAGCTATTAACATTATTTAAGTAGTACACTGTTTGCAATAATGACCATAAATATTTAATTTAAAAACTGAAAAAAGTGATTTTAACATAAAAAATTTTACTTTAGAAGTTAAGAAAATATGAAGTGTTAAATAAAAAGTGAGATTTTTAGTGTCATTGATAACTCGGTTAATAACAAACCAGTGGTTATTGCCTACTTTAATTCTTGGGTTTCCTTCCAAAATATATGGCTCTGATAGTTTTCATATTTTTATCTCATCAAGAAACTTCAAAATATAAATAACCAAAAAAACCCAAAAAATGATTATACAGCAAATAAAATTTTCATAAATATTAGATGGAAGAAGTAACGCTAATTCAAGTCTTTATACAAAATAAAGTCTCTTTTATCAACCTTTTTCAATATTTTTATAAAAGAAACCCTTATTTTTGAAAAGGGGTTTTGTAAAATTTCCCAAAATTTTGTAAAAAACGCCATTACAGTACCCCATCAAACATTGTTTTTTTTTCGCCAAACCCTGGGCCCAGTACAATAATTCAAAAATGTATATTAATACTTAAAAAACAGTCAGGGACAGTTTTGCCACGGTTTTTAATTAATCAAACAAACTTATACAGAGATGGAAGAATAACAAAGGGCTAGTGGTCAGTAGCCAGTCTCAACTAATATAATTTCAAAATTACATTTGTGCAACACTAATCTTGAATATTTTTAAACAAAGACAAAAATCTTAAGTTTTACTTTCAATGTTATTCCCACCTATTTGATGTCCGAAAATTTTCCGATGATTTTTGTAAAACTTTTAGAAGAGGAAACATCCAACTAATCAGTACTGATTGCATAC
>NW_025789859.1:0-6769 GCF_021130785.1 Homalodisca vitripennis
AATATCAAAGAAAAATTAAAAAAACGTTTTATTACATTTGATTTTCTCTATAAATACTAGTTTGGGGCTTACATTGTACGCATCTAGGTTACATTTTTACCCCAAATAAAAAGTGCTTTTAAAAATATTTATTTTTATTTAATGTTGTAAAATCCATTATAAATCATTTTTAAAACTGGTAATTGGAAATTCTTTTACTATAAACAAACTTTTTTATAATTTCTAAATTTAAATAAAATTTGCACGGAATGTTAAATTAATTTTATGAAATTTACTTCATTATTTTGAGGTTTATGAGGATATTTTAAGGTCTTTATCTTAAAACGAAGTCACGATAAGTAGTTTGAAAAAGCTCTTGGGATATGATTTTTATATATAATTGTAAGTATTTGTCATCTGGGGAAGCTTTAAGGGGGGCCATTTCCCCATAAAAATGATTTTTTTTTAAAAAATTTTTTTTCTTTTTTTTATTTCTTAAACATTCTGGAAGCTTTTTTTGCATTTAATAATTTTTATTACAAAAATAGGTTTTTTGTGGGGGTTTTTTAAGCTTACCACTGCCTACTCCCATTTTTTTCGCCTGCATGCAGAAATTCTTATGACACCAAATAAAAACTATCCAACAAATTATTATTATTTTAAACAATTATTAAAAATTATTATATAATTATCAATATAACAGTGGTTGTTTCTCAGTTTTTTTGATTTTTTAGGTTGGGAAACCAGCCGAAAAAATCTGATTTTTTGAAGGGCAACAAAAGCCAGCTGTTTGTGTTTTGTTTCTTCTCTAGCCTTGTTTTGTTGTGGTCAAAACACAGGGGTTTTTAATTTTTAAAATTTTGCTTTTATTTTCGTAAAAAACACAAACTATAAATAGTGAATTGAATTAGTTTTATAGTTAGGGGAATGTTTGAAGGACGGTGCTGTCTTCTTTGATTTGTTTTGAAGGTAGACAGTTTTGTTTTGAAGAATTTTGGGGTGAGCTTATAAATTTTTTTTGTATTGTTAGTGAAAATGGCACCGATAAAACACTACTATTCAGAAAAGTGCTAGAACAAGAGAAACAAAAAAACTAAAAGCTGCTTTAGCAGCCAGTAAAAGATGGGGGGGAAGTGGAAAAAAAATTATAGGCCTACCACATCCTGTGAGATTCTAACCCTGTTCCCCGTACTTCTAAAAAATCTGAGAATAATGGATTAATTTGGTCTACAAAAACTTAGGCCTACCCACTATTAGAGTAAATGATATAAACACAGCTTTTATGGGGTAACTCGGAAATTATGCGAGGATAACACAAGCCTTCACGGGATCGCATAACACACCGGATACGCAGTGGTTGGGAAATTAGGTGTTTGAAGTCTTGTTTTTCTACCCACTTCCCTCTATCTTTCAACAAAATTTAGTTTTGAAACATAAACCCAAGTGGGTTTGCAATAAAAACTTACGATTTTAGGGAGTACTTGCGAAGAATTTAAAAACTTCTTCTTTTATTCTGATACAATTGAGAATCTAACAACTTTGTGTAAACCCTGAGTTTTGAAAAGTTTTTCACATTAGGAAAAAAGGGTTTTTCGCTGTAGAGAGTTTTGTATGATTATGAAAATGCCTATTTTGGTGCAAAAAATTTCAAACACTTCAGTTGTAGAAAAATACTGCCATTGATGCATCAAAGAAATTTTTGAAATGGCTCAAAAAAGAGTGCGTGAAGTATACAAAGAAATGGATTGTCGTAACTGACGGATTCTGTCTTTGTTTGGGTGTAACTACGAGGGATCGGGGCAAAGAGAGGCCATACTCCAATTAGGCTTTGGGGATTTATAGAGCTACAAACTGGCCTAGTCGTAACTATTGCGCTGTCAAGTATTGTCGGGTGTTGAAATTACTAAGACAATTTAGGTGAAGATTCTCCAAATATAATATTTGGTTTTAGTGGAATAAAGATTTGGGCTACAAAAAAAATAGGGGTCATCCCCATCTAAACAAAACTGCGGAAATCCTTTGGCAGAGATCTTTGACCTAAAACTTTCGTTTTGTCACTTTTTTGTCGGCGGTGTTTCTTCTTATTTGGTACCTCCAAGCCTTCTTTTTAGGAAATGATTAGTCCTAACAAAAAAAATGTTTTTAACCACGTTCCCAAACCCCTTGGGACTGGGCTTCGAATTTATTAAGACATGTCGTGCTAAAGGTATAACCCTTTGGTGGCAAAGGCTAGGGAATGCTAAAGGAAAAACAATATAAAATGACAAAATATTACAAAAAATAGCCCTTGGGAATAAAGGACATTTCTAAAATGAAAAGTGACATTTGCCACTTTACATCATTTACATCCACAGTGAAGCGCCCCGCCCTAAAAATGCCCTGATGGAGAAAAGAGCGGGTTTTTTTTTACAAAGGGCCAAGCTAAAAAACGTTACACCTGGCCCCGCATGGGCAACTTGGGTACTCCCACACCCCAAAAGGTTTCCCAGACACATCTTTCCGTTTCCCAAAAGGTTTAGGGGCAAAGGATTTTTTGGGAAAGATTGAAAAAGGAAGGACCCAAAATGCAAATAGAGTTTGCAGGGTCCCATAGGGAAAAAGTGTCCTAAAACAAAAAAAACTTTCAAAAAAAGATTTTGAGGGCGCAGTACTGAGGCTGTTTTCACTTTTAAATTTTTGGAAACCTGTTTTTTCATTGAGCATGAGTGCTGCTGGAGTCTTCCGGGAAAGGTTCAGTGGTAAAATAATAAATAAGAGAAAAAAAGAGGTTACTACACTGTGCGAAAGAACAATCTGCATTACAAGAGATATCAAAGGAATTTTGAAGCTGAAAAAGCAGGACTAAAGACAAGAAGAAGAAAAAAAAGGGGCCTATTTATGGAGCGGGGAATTCTAGGAACTTATTCCTTATAAGTAAGTGTTTAAACTAAATAAAATGAAAAAAAATTGTGTCAAGCTTTTTTTTTTTGGGACTTTTCCGAAAGTTTTAAATTTCTGTTTTTTTGCGTCCAGGAAACCCCCTAATTTTTTTTATTTTTAATATATCAATTTAAAATTTTTTTATGTACCTCCTAGAAAATTTTATTCCCCTGTAGCTGGAAATTACAAAAAACACAAATAACCCCACAAAAAAAAACCCTTTTAAAAATTTTTTTTTAAAAAACCTGATTTTTGGGAAAAAAAATTTTTTTAGGGAATAAATAATAAATTTATTAAAACCCATGCTACGGTGTTATTTGCTTACCCTACAATTAAAAAAAGAAATACTTAATTACCCTATAATACTAATAAACTAAAGTGTTTCCCGTGAAAACAAAAAAAACTGCTTCCCCCCTAAGGCAATGGGTGGGGGAAGAAAGTTTTTTTGAAATTTTTTTTTACAAAATAACCAGGTTTATAATAAAATAGCCCAAATTAAAAAAAAATTTAATTAAAAAATTTTTGTTTTGGTAAAATGGCCCCCTTAAGATAAATACCGGGAAGGCAGTGGATCCCAAGAGCTAAAGCATATTATTTTGCTACTATCCGAGCAGTAATTCGAAAATAATCTTAGGAAATGGACATTCACATTTGACTGTAACAATTAGTTCCAAATTTATTTATCATAAGTTATCTCAAAGATTTCATAGCCTATACACACTACGTATAAGACGTGAAACAGTTCCCTAAATATATCTGGTAAATAGGACTAGCTGTTCAATAACTTTGTGAATGCTTAAATTACCTGGAAATAATGGGTATTCATGGGTTTATCTTTTTACCAGTAAAGGTTTTGGGACCAAAATCATGTTTTAAACCTATGTGGCATTGTGGAAGTTCAAATAAATCCATGTTGACATAATATTTGTTCAGCACAAATAAAATGTTAAAGCTTACTGTGAATTATAATAAATAAAACCGTTTCAATATTAGTAAACAACAGTGCCAGATCATGCCAAATTGAACAAATTTCAACCGTTCCCTACTTAAGTGGCACAGCGGTGGTTATAATTGTAATTTTTTTATTTCAAAGAGATTTTGTTCACAGCCCTAACGTACAATTTGAATTTTAATACTGGAAGTAGTATTAAGGTTCTCCCAAAAATAGTCTTGAGAAATAAAACTTCCTTTACAGCAATTAAATGTGGCATGGAGAATTTACTCAATAAATATAGAACCAGGATAGTATTCAGTGGGGATAAGACAAGAGAGTGAAAAAAAGTAGCCAAGTAAGTTCTCTGTGCAAAATATATAGAACCACTCAGAACTGCTTCCGAAAGTTGGTCAAAACTGGTCCTTAGACGTTATATATAAATTATTTTAATTTAAAGTTATTTCAAAACAGTTTTTTAGATATTGAACCAATATGGCGTAGCCCTCACAGTTAAAGCAATGTTTCGTAAAATAATGGGAAAACCCAAAATTTCTATGATTTGGACGGATCACCTCTACCCGCGAACAAATTTTTATCGTGTAATAAAGAAGTTGAACGTGTTTCACAATTTAAAATTCCAATATGCTTAAAGTTTTACGATCCTGGGAAAAAAATTCATAAAACAGTGGGTGCGAGGTCTACAAGGTTTGATATCAGTAAAACACGAAGACTTTCTAGACACAAGACTACTCTGAGGTAAAAAATCTCCAAGAGTTTAGAATTCTACAATCCTAAACTACAATCTGGAAGCCAGAATATGGTAGTAAGTGCTTTTGAACAGTATGTTTTATAGAATCAAACGTGCATAAAGGAACAAACAACACAGACACAGATGTCCTTGGGGTCCTCTAGCTTCAGAAGCCGAAGTTGAGCTTATAGCTTGTCAACCGAAGTCTGTAATGCCCCCTGGTACCGACAGTATAGCATAACTAGAAACCAAGATATTATTTTTATGTAAATACCAGAGTTTAGAACTGATACTCTGTTAAAATAGTGGAAAGTGTTTAATGTTAGTCATTGGCAACGTAATAAAACATTGCGAACTTTTATGTATTTGTTGGCGAATATATTGTTTAAAAAATCTTTAGTAAACTATAATTAGATATGGAATCATGCATGTAGGAGTGCAACTACTTCCCATACGACCATCATTGTAATTTGGCAAAAGTGATGTTTAAAATATGTTCTAAAGATTGAGTTACTGAATTTACAGTTAACACGAAAGAGATTTCTACATATTTTCGATTTTGCCGAGTAATACAAGACGATTCGTTACAAACGAGACACGTAATTAAGTAATTAACTCACATTCCGAGAACAGAATATGGCCGTCGGTTACCCGAATATGTAGTCCAATTATTTATACAATCAGTTACCCAATTGGGTTGAAAATACAATTTACTTTGCTGCTCATAAAAAAGCTACACTAGCCTAGATGACTGATCCGGTCACCCTTTTCTGATCACCTAAAAAAAACTGGTCACCCTTCACGTTAAAAACTGCAAAAACCAAAAAACATAAAAAATTTTCATTTTTCCGCTATAAACACTAGCATGTTAAATCGCACGAATAACAATCATAAACATTTATTAGCCACTGGAAAAAACGACCTGAATATAATAATTTTTAAAATACGAGTAGCAACGAATACCCTCCCCCCCTCTCCCACTCACCACTCTACCCGATTGCGACGGCCCAAACTATGATGGACTGCGTGTTCCACTGATCGCCTCTTATCGCCGGAGTAATCTGACACGTCCAAGTCAACTTTTTCTCTCACACAAGCAACTGTTGATCTATCGTACGTAATCGGTGACTGTTACTGTGGAGAGTGGTTACATTTATAGTAACTTCTTAGGGTAACTTACATTATTATCGTATGTTTATTACATACACCACAAATTTTTTTACATTCTCATTTTATTCCTGCTCTTAAGCGCATCAGCTTTAATTATTGCAAAATCAATTTATATAACATAGTGTAAATGCAAAATAATTATAAATAAGTAATAAAGTAGATTGTTTTGCATACGTGATCCTCACATAGAAGCCTTGCATGGTTTGTGGACCAAGTCTAAAGTAAAACAAAATGAAATTGATTTGTGATTTTGTATTTTAAAAGCCGCTTCGAGAAAGTTTAAGTACAAGAAACTCCAAAGATAGCTCGGTGAATAATTATTTTCGCAAAATCTTTGACGAGTGCTTCACACTACACAAACAGAAAGCTATTATGAAGAGTAAATGAAAAAACCCTATCTGTGATAAAGACAAACTGTTACAAGTGTAACAAGTCTTACGTTAGTCAAACACCAGTTTAACAGCTATCTTTAAGACGTAACGAATCCTCTACTTATTCGTTCTCAGTTTTTGTTTGACAGCCTTAGTAATAAATTACTGAAGCCTACTGAAGCCTAACGCTCGAGGGATTGAAAAGTATTTAATTTTTTAGGACTGACTTCCTGTATTCTTTCCGCACGATATCTCGAATATTAACTCATGTCTAACTTACAGTTTTTACATGAGGGTCCATACTATATAGGCACATCGAATTCGGCGATTGTAAATGTCACTGGGAAATCACTGGGAATCTGCGACCGTTTTGTGCATTGGTTTTTGGGATACCATAGTGGCATCGAGAGTAAACAAATTTGTACACAAACTGAGACATTCATGTGACAATCTAACATTTGATTAGTAACCCTTACACAAACTGAGACATTCATGTGACAATCTAACATTTGATAGTAACGTTACACAAACTGAGACATTCATGTGACAATCTAACATTTGATAGTAACATTACACAAACTGAGACATTCATGTGACAATCTAACATTTGATATACATTACACAAACTGAGACATTCATGTAAAAAAA
>NW_025789860.1:0-4481 GCF_021130785.1 Homalodisca vitripennis
ATACTCTTTACTTTCCTCTTTTTTTCTTTGGAAGTGGAAATACAAAAAAAATTACATTTAGTAGTATTTTCAACGAAAAATAAAGACTAAGGCTAAGCACCTCACAGTTTATAGACGTAATATTGAAAATATTGCTGTATTTTATTAGGAGTGCTGGTGTCCGAGGGGAACTAATACATCGGAATTTAGATCTGTGTTAGAGATAGCACAGGTTCAAATCCCATCTGTGACAATTGTTTCTTTCATCAGTACAAACGACATTGACTGTATCAAAATCTCCCCCCCCCTCCATAATATGTTAATTCTGACACAACCCAATGGTCTATGAAGTGGTCCTCTACTTTGAAAAAGTTACCTGCCATGAATACGTTATCTAAACAATAATTACAATAAATTGTCTGGTTTTGAAAATATGTCATGCAGGTTAATGATAAAATGGCATTCGTTATTTCGCATAGTTCAAAGCCAAAAATACCTGAGACGCCGTATAAATAACAATATCTTGTTTCGGATGATTGAGAAATTAACTTGATAGCGACTTGCAGATAGTAATAATTACTGATATTATATGATTGATAGTAACAATGACTTTTGAAGTCTTTAAATGTTGAGTGAAAACTAACTGACAATTAAATACTAGTAGTTTACAAGTAATTAAATGTAATATTTAAATTTTCAGTTGAAATTTGTACCCATTTTGTTCCTGATGTATGAATTTTCAAGTGTTAACTGCATAAGGTGAAAGATAAAATGACTTGTATAATCTAAGAGATAAACTGCGCAGTACAACTAAAATCTGGTGAACAGTTTAAATTTTATAAATATAGTTCTTGATACAAATTTAATTCCCGTTAAAGATTGCAACTGCAAAAAACCCCATCAGAGAAGAATTACTCGCGTGGGTAGGTTATCAGTTGCTCACCAAAATTGAGCACATATGTGTTGTATTGTACATTTCTTACAAAAAATTTAATATGAAATAACAAATTTAGGTTTCTTCTTCTGTATTGCTAATATTTATAATTTTCACTAAATTTTTTATGTTGTCTTTTTTATAAACTTTTAAAACTTAATGTAATTAGATTTTTACGGCAAATTTAATTTGCTAAACTGTATTAAACACGACGTTACATTATTTGGGAAGAATTATGTTTTTTTATTTGGTTAGATTTTGTTTTATTTTAGTGTTTGGCATTTGACACACAATCTCATAAAATCAAGTGGACAGACTTAAACAAAATTTGGCAAGAATATTGCTTACATATAAAAAATTATCACATTTTTATAAAAAAAGTATCGTTATAAACCTAAATTGTGTTCCCCCAATGAAAAAATTTTTTTCCCCGTGTTGCATTGTTAAATACCATAGTTAGCTTTGGATAGTCATGGGGCGTATTATTATCTAAATTTTACTATAGATGGCGCAGTGAAGAATTCGCTTTGACCCAAAATTGAGGAAAAAAATGACCCGAGATCATTGCAAATGAAAGTAACTTGTGGCAAAAAATAAACTTTTTTTTTTTTTTAATGGGTCGTTTTACTATTAAGAAAATTCTTTATTCATTTATTTAGTAATAATTTCCCCCCCGGTATTGGGGTAATTAATTTTTACAAAAAGTGTACGCTACATATAAATGTTAGCTATAGATTCAGGAAAAACTATAATCTTCACATAGTAAATCTGTTAAATTGCACTTAAAAAATCAAATTTGGGTCAAAATTGGGGATAATTTTGTACTTTTTGGGTTCGGGCAATCAATTTACTAAATTTAAAAAACACCACACCACACACACACACCACACCACACCATCACATAAATTTAAGTCTCTTCTGCCAGAGAATTAAAATTTAAATTTATATTTAATAAAAGAATTATTTTTAACATCCTTTTTGACCCTGTTTTACCACAAAAAATGGCTTTTTAAAGCACTAAGGGATTTTATTAATTCAAGAAGAAAATAACCGTTCCGGTTTTTATACCACAAAATAAATGAAAATATCAAACCTAATAGATAATAGTTTAAAAACTAAAAATGTTCATTTGTAATAATCTGTGAAGTATTAAGTAATTTATTGAAAAACAGACGATTCCATTCTCTCGATTTTAATTCAAAGTAATTGATTTTCAGAATTTAAACGTTCTAAAAAAAGTAAAGTTTTAGTGGATAACTTTTCAGGCAATTTGAAAATTATCCACTATTTTGGGCACGATAATTGTGTAAAATTTATTTTTTTTTACTCTTTAAAACAAGGTAATCTATTACATTTTTTTGAATATGATACTCGAAATATAACTTTCAATAATTGCTTGTTATACATGCCAATTAAAATCAGGCCCGTTTTTACACCCTGCCCGCGCCCTAGGCACAACGAAGAGTTCCCGCCCCTTTTTATACCCTGCCACGACTATGCCCCCCCCCACCAACCCACCATAAGCCTATACCCCGTAAGTTTAGATTTAGTCTGAAATCCCAGTTTTGGGGGGGGAGGGACTTTATCTTAATGTCCTTAAATTTTCCCTTTTTAAAATTATCCTGTTCTTTTCGAGAGCCTTCCCATTATCCACACTTAGGGACCGCCGTGTCCGGACTGGAAACGGTTAGCCGTGAGGTTTCTACTGGCCTTGGGGGGAAATTTGTGTGTAATATACTGTTACACCCTTCTCACTTCTTTACATTTAAAAGTATTTACATTATTTATAAAGTATTCGTTTAATCACATTTTCTTTGGATTTTTTTTGTTTGTTGCTTACCCACTAGACTGATAGAGATTCATGCAATAGTTTTTTCGGTTTTCCGTATTGCAAAGTCGTCAATAATGTTTTTAGTCCAATTTTAAAGTAATGTCTTTGGGTGCAAAGCAGACAAAAGCATTAATCTTTTCATAAACCCATTAATTTTTTCTGACTTCACTCTTTTCAAAGCTGAAAAAGCTACGTTCAGCTGTCCAGTTCGTCACAGGTAAGGTTAGAAATACCCTTGAGAGCGCCCTCCAAATTGGGGAACGTTTTTCTCCAATCCGTTTGATTTTATGTAGGCGTACATATCTTTGATCTTAGAAAGGTCAAAGCCATGCATTGTTTGAAATGGTTCATACCTGGGCAAAGTCTTGTCCATCAATATCTTTTCTTTTATATTTCTTCCTAACTGTTTAGCTCCCAAGCCAACTCTTTGGAATCAAATTTCTTTCTAGATTTAGTAAGATCTTAAAATCTTGTGTCGACGATTTTATTGACTCTCCCTTCTTTTGTTGAGCTGCGATGCTATGTTGTCAACAATGGCAATAAACACCCCCAGTGCGAAATCTTTCTCGTGGAGATTGTTTCTTCCATGCGTCTGTCCTTTTCTACGCGGCATTAGCTTTCTTCTTTCTTACTTTGCACTCTACAGGCCTTTGTTCTTTTACAAGTTACTTTGTAGAACCAAAATATGTCTAAATCTTGATTTTGAAATGAGTTAACTTGTTACTTGTTTTTTCAACTGTCTCAAGAATTTCGTCCCAGATCACAGGTTAAATAATGTGGTTTAGCAAATTTCCAAGTCGTTTTTTAGAAATACTCTGCGGCTATGCATTGTGTTTATAGTGTCTGAGTAACGGCTTTTATTTAGCTCTTCAAGAGCATCTATTAATTCATGTCGACTTATTGTTAAAGCTCGAAGAGCGTCTACCCCAGCAGACCATCTTGTGTCCACTCAGAGGGTGTTTTTGCCATTATCTTTCTCTAATCTTTCTTTGATTTTACCTTCGTAACCTTTTTCAATGTGGACTTTTTAGATGTTCCACCTGTAAGTGGATGCCGAGAAAAAAAAGCATACAGCCCTTTGTACGAATGTTAAAAAAATATTGTGTGTTATCTGGAACACGCCCTTATCGGCAGCAAAAAACCCAGCAAGGGTTTAGTGAATGAGCTGCACATGGTACATAGTTAGCAAGATCATTTTTGCGCGTTATTCCTTGCCTGAAGAGACTGATTATATGACCCGGACATGTTTTAAATGCATTGTTCGTAAGTTTGTCCACGACATTTATCAGACATCCAGCTCTAGATTATCAAGTAAACTGAGGGGTTTGATTATTCCAAACTTCCTGGACTTCGTGGCATACACTTGGTAAGAGTTGTTGCAGGCGTTCGTTAGCGCAAGCATTGGGGCAATGAAACATATCGAAGTACTACAGCCAATCTCCGGTTTAGTTTGTGAGACATGTCTTCAGGTTGGAGCCTTTGATTACAGAGATGATGGGCGAGGCTGGCTTGATTTCATTTAAGCTTTGTTTCCCCGTACTTCTTTGCTTATTAATCTTCAATATATTCACTGCAATTGTCAGCGAAAGGTTATAATACATACCTTTTTCCTTTGTTACCATGTGTTGTATGTGTTTTCCGGGGAAATAGATCAAATTCACTTATCAGCTCAAGACAGCCTAGAAAAAGTCCGTTTGATGATTATGGGTGCAGATACAACCACGGCAATGTGTTTTT
>NW_025789861.1:0-7052 GCF_021130785.1 Homalodisca vitripennis
AAAACTGTTTAATCCAACATAAATTTTGTTATATTTGTAAGGACACTGCCCACCACCCCCATCACCACTTGCCCAACCATACTGCCAAGACCTCTTGAACAACCTCGATTCAACTGGGACAGTTTTTTCTCCCATTTCCCCTTCCAGTCCTGGTCGTGGAATCTTGCAGCCAAGCCGATTGTCACTTGTACTTCCGTGGCACAATTTAAGCCCTGGCTAGCAACACCAATTCATTATAGACCAATGATGAAAAGCTCACTATGTACGTGGTCACCCCCAATGATCTGCGGTTTGCAGTTCACCACGGTTGCAAGCATCTTATACCACATATGCACCCAACATGGAAAATTTCAAAGCCTGGTCAGAAATTTACAACAAGTATGGAAAAGTGGTCCATAGCAACAGCATTATGTTTCAAGGAATTACCATAAATAGAATTCCTTTCATTAACCAAATGTTTTCAAGGCAAACGATCACTGAAAAATTTTTAATATGCCCTTCTATTTTTAATACACGGTTTGACGCCGAATCTCAAAATAAATGACTAACTGAGTCTTTGAGATTATTATTAACCCTCTAAAGTGCTATTATCGCACTGTGCGATAATGTTTCCGTACCACTTCCCAAAGTGCTACTATCGCCCACTATGCGATAGTGTTTCGTTTTTTTCATATCACAGGACGAACGGTTCGCTCAATAACTGACGTGCTAGGTTTGTATTAGGCTGACATGTAGGAATAAAATTCCCCTATCTGGTAAACGTTAATGTTAAGAACTATGTAATTCAGAAGGCCAATTGATTGAGAAAGAGTAAAGAAGAATCGTCCAGCTAATTTCGATGCCGGTGTTTGTCCTGTTACGGTCGTCTCGCGGCCGACGGCTCTGTGACCGGTGACGGGTTGTTGTTTAGCTTCGTTCTTTCTTTTGTATTTTGTAAGTTGTACATTATATTATTGTTTATTGAGTTATTATTTGTGCTATGAGTGGAACTTAGTAATTCAAGTGCCATTAGGCGCTGTTTTGGATGGACGATTTGAGTGAAAATGAATAGCGATGAATCAGTTCAAAAAATACAGGTGACATCGAAAGCCGACATTGAAGATGTACCAAGTGATGTTTTCCTCGCATGTTTCATTCAGGGTAGTTGGGGGTTGGGGGGGAAAAAATGATTATAACCCGGCTATTTAGACACTAATAATTTTACACGTGACTCTGACAATGAAAATCCAGCCTGCCGTACTACTTCAAATTGTGGACACTTCCCAGGCATAGGCCTACTCAGCCAACCAACAAATGATTCGGATTCTGACAAAGAGCCCCTAGGACCCTTACTCCACCACAATCACGCTGCAGGGGTAATAATGCCTAATCCACCAAATGGAAATTGGCTACGCACACTATCCAACTGAACCACCTAATTGATATTAAATATCAGACTTTAATACCATGAGGCATACCGGAACCAAAGAAATTTTACCACCCAGAAATAGCCTACCTCACACTCTCAGTATTGTTCTTTTTATTTTTTTAACTGATTATAATTTGGAACCGTCTTGGTTAAAGGAGACTAATGATTATGCCAATGCTAAGTTAAGGAAAAAAAAGAAATTCTGGTACACTAACCCAACACGAGTAGGATCAAAAAATGGGTAGATATTTCTTAAAGCTGAAATGAAGCTGGTATATTGCACTAGTTATGAACATGGGTCTGAATTTTAAAAAAAACAATTATAAAAATTATTGGTCTAGACTTCCAAGTCTCAGAAAGTTTCCCTTTTTTTGCTACTCGTACATGTTCCACTAAAATAGATTTTCCAGTCAATTTCAAACAAATTTTCATTGTCAGCCTCTTTGAAAGGCAAATTCCTAAAGGCGAGCCTGGACACGATCCTTGGTATCAAAATAAATTAGACCCGTTCTATGATTCCATGAACAGACAGCCTTCCCAAAAGATATTTCACCCCAGATCAAAAATATATGTTTTGGATGATAGTCGATGGTGGGCAATTGAAAAATATCGTTGCTCCCTACATCCAAATACCTACCCAAATAAAGCGGCACGCCAGAGTTCGAATTAAAAAATTTTGAGGTGTGGCGATAGCGAAATCAAGCTATGTACTTCATTCTGAACTATGTACAGCGGGGCAAAGGATTTTTACAAGATAATTTCCGAAAGGGTCTTTTTATCTGAAAAGGTTAAGTTAGTTCAATGTTTTTAGGGACAAGTGTGATTTGTTAGATAAGTACTACCAACTCTTGATGACACTGACAACTTACTATACCAAAGTTCCTTTAGGCTAACAGCATTGCTCAGAAGAAAAATACACATCATCTAACAGGGAACCGGTCAACAAAAGGTCTAAGGACTTATCTACAAACCCTCATCCAAACTAAGTTTGAAAACCAACTGACAACCATTTACTTCAGAAGGAATAAAAACCCCTGGTTAGTTGGCTACAAGACAAAAAAAAAACCAGGAAGGAACCGGTATATATGTTGTCGGACCCGCCCCACCCCGCATTTTTACTGGCGGTGCATGATGTTGCTGATACGCAGCAAGAAAAGTGGGCATAGAAGTCTATAAAACCAAAACTCAATTGGTGAATGAATATTATCTGAAATATGGGCGGTGGTGGACACACAAAGATTAAGTCCATTTACCATTTGAACATGCACCAGTAACCACCTAATCAAAAATATTGGAGAAAAAAATATTTTGACAACTTCACTGACATGGCTCCTACTCAATGCGTACATTCTATACGTACGGAACCACCGACAATCCTTTGTCTAGGGCACAGGCTTCACTGTCAACATTATTGAGTCACTTGTTGGAGGAAAAATCAACAACCAGGCAAGTTTAACAAAATGACCCTCCTCAACAAATACAGTCCTGGTACCTAGTCTGGAGATGGGGAGCACAACTTGGCCGTGCGAACTCCCTGGCGTCAAACTTCGTGTGTGCGTAGTGATGCTCTACCTCCTCAAAAAAACTCAAACCCGCAGTCCGGGCCTAACTTGGTGTCCCGGGTGTCTTCCTGTGGAGTTCACCCATGGTTGATTACAAATCAATTGCAACACTTTGTGAGGCCTGTAGGGGGGGAGGCAAGAAAGAAAGAGAGCAGCACCCCCCCACCAGAGAGTGACTCAGACTAATTTTTTTTTGTTCTAATGTAAAATATGTATATAAGAACCATTTTTCTGTATTTTTAATAGTTTTATCTGTCATTTTTCTTACGTTTACTCATATTCAGTAACTAAATATGTGTTTATTTTTGACCCCAATAATCACTAATTCAACTACTTACTGACACTTGTTGGTGTGGTAGAACCCATTCTTTAGTACAAAAATATATGTGGCAAAACAAACATTCTTATATTTAGTTTTTATTTTTTACCCAATCTATGAATTGGTTGACTATTTTAGTTTGTTGCAAAAGGTTATGAAGTTAATATTGATTTCCTATTAACCCCACAGCATTAAATTAGGTGGAACATTTTGTATATTGACTCTTTAGAATTAGTGACTACTACATTTTGCAAAACAAACTATACGGTCAAGATATTTTGAAAAATAAAAATATAAAATAAATACTACAACCGGTCTAAAACCAGGACACAGATTTTTTTAATGTTGATAAAAATGGTAAGTTATTTTGATTTCTTTAACTTTATATTATAGAACATATTGTTGTGAAAAAAAACCATATGTTAATACATGGCAATTTGAACATATCATTTGTGTTATATAAAAAGCTTTTTATTAAAAAAAGACTCATGTCGTGATGCTTGAAAATGGCCTAGCACTTTGAAGTGGTTTAGTCATCACTTGGAGGGTTAAACAGTGAATAAGAGTTACTATACCTTGTCTCATAAACCTGTAAGACAGGCATACAAGGGCCTGGGCCTTGGAACTGTGGTGACCAGCTCAGGAAGTGGATTTTGCTCTCAGGTTCTCAAAACTCAATCTGCGTCCATAAAAAAATCAAATTTTTTAAATTACCTAAAAAATATATTATTCACATTCATGAACCTGTTAAATAATCTGTTTTTCAAAGAAATATATGCTACTCACTGATTGAAACGTTAATTTTATAATTATCATCGACACAAGATAAAATTCTATTAAAAATGTCTACATAACATGAAAACTAAAAATGACTAGATGTATAGGAAGAAGCTGGCCTACTACTGATGGCGGGAGAGTAAAAGAAGAGACCTGGATTCTGGCCTATCTGAAAATTTGCAAGCGTTACTACTAGTATGTTGCCGCGCCCTGTTTCGTAATTCCATTATTGTTTCACTGTCTCAATTGCTAGGATAATCAATTCGCAGGGTTCGGCTGTGGGGCGAAGCGCATGAATTTACCGGGCGGCAACACACTAGTACACAAGCTGTGCGCCGGCACGGTCCAGGTCTCCTTCTTTTCTCTCGCCAACAGTACTATCAAGGATCAGATATCTTTTGACTGGAATAGAAATATTATTGTAGTAAGAATGTGTTCCTTTTTTATAAACTACTTTTAGGTGATGTGAATTTTATCTATTTCTATTTAAGGTTGTCCAACATTAACCTTTCCCGGGCCAAGGCGGCAATATATTGCCGACCATTAGATCACGTCTGGAAAGCTGCCAAGGTGTAGGGCAAATACATAGTCTCCGTGATATTCGTTGTTTTCTTAAATAAATACGACGTCAAATGATTAAAGTTTTTATGGTTTTTTTATTTCCCGATATATTTGTAGATAATTAATATGAATATCATTTTTATTTACGAGGTCTATGACATTTTTATTTCGTAATTAATTGTTCATGTGACATGTATCACGCTGACTCGATCTTTTGTTGTTAATTATTTATGCTTTAGTGTAATCGTATTATTGTATGATGGATTCATACTTCTTTATTTTATTTTGTGGTTGTAAATATTAGTAGGGGTTAGTTTGTTACATGCTTAGCTATTGTGTGTAGTCGTTACAATGACTGACAATTTGCGATCTAACGGGCAGTGAAATTTGTAAGTAGCATATTTGTAAATTTGAAAAAGTGTAAATAATTTTCAACTAAAATTGTGTAAAGATTTCTGGGTAAATAGTGTTTTTTAAATGTATAGAAACTGGTTTATGGATCCTACAATTCATCTGTTTACCGGTACAATCCATATTGTGAATATTTATATTAATTTTATTGCAATGTAAGAGTCAGTTGCTTTAACACTTATAAAATGTTGGTTCGAATATGTACAATTATGTATATTTATACATAATTGTGTCATATAAAAATTATTTATGGGAGAAAATAACACAACATTTTGTATGGCTGATTCCTTTTTCAAATGTACAATATAATAAAATAGCCTTCCATCAGTAAAGATTTTTCCTTTTTGTTAGTGTATTTGCAAAAATAAAAAATGTGTATTGTAATCTATTAAAAACATTATTTTTTTTTAATTTTAAATTACTTAAAACTACATCTATATATTTTTTTGTTGATAGTATATATCTATACGAGTAATTTGGTGCAACTTTTAGGTCATTCTCTAATTTTTAATGAAAAAATTATAAATTTTAATCTAAGGGAGACTGCAAAATCGCCAATTTTTAGCCTGGCACTTTTGACTAATCACAAGGGGATATGACGATGTGACAAAAATTTTGCAATTTTCTATTATTTGGTCCTGGGCCCTGAAAGGGTTAAAGTTCTGTGGAATATGTAAATCTGCCCTTTTCTGCTACAATTCTTCTACATCTATAATCTGTACACTGAAATCACGATTTTTCCTTCTTTCCCTATACGAAAAATATTAAACTAAGACCAACATTCAAAACCAAAACCTTTATAAAAATGCAGTGGATAACCAGGGTATTCATGACCATCACTGGGTTATACAAAAACTGAAAGACGGCTTTTCTAGAACTGGTACTTTCCCGCATCATCTGATGTCAAAATAAACCTAACATATAAAGTTAACCAGTTACAAAAAATAAGTAAAAAGAGCAACTAAATAAATTAATATGGCAATAAATACATGAGGTTCGCTTAATCTATATAAAGTATTATATACCTGCATCAAAGACAGACGCAGCACATCCAATTCCAAATATTATACAGCATGTATATGCCACGCATCACATCAGGTTGTGACGCGTGCATATATATCTTGTTTTTATTGAGTTTTTCATATCATCAAAATGTGTTTTTCTTATTAATCAATTTATTATTTATTTTAATGAAACAAAATATTACACCAAATTTATTTCGTAAAAGGTTATAAGGCTCTTAATAGTACTTTATGTACCGCAGCTATTCTACTATGTTAATCCTTAAATTGGCTGGCCTAATGTTTGTATATTTACATGCTTTCCAGAAAAAAATTCTTGTTAATTACTCACTCAATAGATTTCATAATTTTTGTTGTTTTTGTGCAACGATTTAAAAATATAATCAGTATGTTTTCTGGTAAATATAAAATACAATATATTTTAATGTATGTTACAACGAAATCTTTCTAAAGTTTATTGTGAACTCTTGAGTATTATTCAAAATGTCTGTATGTATTATTTTTTACATTATGTTAAGCTATACCGCCCCCATGTGAAATGCCACAATATTTATAAACATAACCCAAAATAAGGTCGTTGTATAGTACTCTATTTTGCCGAATAAAAACAAACAAACAATTTATAAAAAAACTTCACTTGATTACCAGCACTATCCGGCCTACAGAGAATTGTTGAACTAATACTCTTCTCTAAAGCCTGTAAGAGACAGGCCTCTTTGTCTGCAAAGTTTTTCTTCACTTATTCTTATAAATAAAAGACATCATATAAAACACAAAATAACACTACTTACACAATAAACTAATGTCAAAAATATATTTTAAAAATTTATACATTTCGCAACAATACTGGAAACAATAAAACAAACAAAAGTTCATTGCTATGGAAACTTACAAATATCAATATTAATATTATTACACTAATAAATGTACATTGTATACCACTTTATGATTCGTTTTTGCATCAAAACATAATTACATATAACAAAGCAAAC
>NW_025789862.1:0-4630 GCF_021130785.1 Homalodisca vitripennis
GAACAGGGCCACCCTTTCCGGAGATAATTAGATCTTTGAGTTTAGTTTATTTTAAAAAAAAAAATAAGTTTTTTGTTTACCTACGTAATGGTCGTATTATGTTTTTAATAATATTTTAACATGGGACCCTACAGCGATTTTAGTATATATTTAGTCACCTAATGTCTATACGTCTGGTTGTATCATTTACATATTTAATTTACAATATTCACAGAGTAAAAAAGAAATAAAATAGTGAAGGTTAAATTTAAAAACTGGTGACAAAGATTTGTTTGCAGCGGCTTTTGTTTAACTACCCCCCCTGCTCACCGAAATGTTATTTTGAAATTAAATCACAAAACATTTTTATTACATTTTTCAATTTTTTTATTGCATCGCAAATGTCATAAATCTTATTCGTAAATTTAGTTTATTTAAAAATACACAGCCCAAACCTTCATCGAGCACTTCTCACTGCCCAGATCCTCGCTTTTATAACTTTCCCAAAATCATATCAAAACGTCACAAATCGTCCAAATATTCCGACGTCACGCCTGCCCAGTGCGGCATGGGGATTTTATCATTACACAAACCCTGAATCCTGGAACAATGTTAACCCCCACATTGTTCCAGGGTGTAAAATCCCGAGAGCGGTTTCTCAAATTCAAAAAGGTTGACCGCCAACCAAGCTGAAAGAGCGCCCTGGACAAACACTATCAAAATTTTTGAACCCTGAAACGAATTTGCGGTTCCAAATGATTAACCCAAATTTTAAAATGATTCCAAAATCCCAAGAAGGGTTGACCGCTACCCCATGGTGCGCTGCACAGAGCGTCACGGACATCACTTTTAAATCCGGGAACAATGTGGGTTACATCATAAAGTAACCAATCCCAGGCATAGTTCCAAATGCCAAGACAGTCGACCCTACAAAGGCCGCACTGGATGGAGCGTCACGAACATCGCCATCACTCTCGAATCTTGAAACAAAGTGGGTTTCTCTGAAGTAACCAATCCTAGGCATAGTTTCCCAAATGCCAAGACGTCGACCCCCTACAAAGGGCCCCACTGGGGTGGAGCGTCACAACATCACCATACTCTCGAATCTTGAAACAAAGTGGGTTTACATCAGATGTAACAATCCTAGGCATAGTTCCCAAATCCAAGACATTTGACCGCACAACATGCCGCCCGGGTGGAGCGCCACGAACATCGCCCTCACCTCGAATCTTGAAACAATTGGGAGTTACTTCATATGAACAATCCTGAGAATGTCCCCCAATTCTAAGCAGGTTGAAAATTAAAAAGACCCCACAGGATGGAGCGACATAGTAAACCCATAATTACGAAAGCTGAAACTTTGGGGGTTTTATCATGATAAAAATAGTTAAGGGACTATTACCCAAAATCTTAGAAAGGTAGGCTACTGTAAAGTAGGCTTGGAAAGATGCGAAATGAAGCCCAGGCATACTATTACAGACGGGATAGGGTTCATCAGATGAAAGAATCCCGAGAGAGGTTTCGAAATTCAGGCAGGTTAATCACTAAAAAAGGAGAAATGGACTTCACCATCATTTTTAAAAACCTTGAATAACGATTTGGTGCTCACAAGAACAACCCTAAAAAATGGTTCCGAAGTCACAAAACAAGGGGTTTTTTACCGTCACACAGCACCATAGGATTGGGGCGATATCTTTTCGAATCCCGGATCATTATTGCTCAACGTATTTTTCAATTGGAAACTTTGAACGAGAAGGGGTTTTATCATGATGAAACCAATCCCATGGCAATCCCCAAATTCCTAGATAAGGTGCGTGAAAAAAGAGAATGGAAATGCCATTAGTGTGAATTTTGATTCCAAGTAGGGTCTCATAATACTGAAACTTATCGTGGGAGGGTAAATTATATTCCCCGAAAATTTACCACAATACAATGGTCATGATATCAAGTCTTTTAAATCCTGGGAAGCACTTCGTAAAAAATCTCAAAAATTACAAATTTTTTTTTTTTTTTTTTTATTAAAGTTTGGAATTTCCCGATAACAATGGTGGTATTAAATTTTTTTTTATGATGACTAGAAGTGTCCGAAATATTTTTTTTTAAATAGGCCTGCAGGCAGTTTCGGGCCTGTAGCAGTCACACTTTGAATGGTGCTGTTATAGTACTACTTCGTTGCAGTCATGTTCATGATTTGGTTGGCAGTGACAGTTTGTTATGTCAACAACTTACACTAACCAACAAAACATCTGTTTTATAACCATTGCTTATAACCTAGGTAGCATACATGTTTTGGTTACTGACATTTCTGTTTTAGAGAGTGAAAATTACGTAAATGATTATGGTTTTTTGTGAGTTTAGTGGAGAGTTCTGAGTATTTTTTGTTATAAGTGTAGTGAATTTTATAATGCCACGTTCAAAGCCTGCTTCAAGAAACGCGTTTTCAAAGGAAATCAACATAACCCTCCAACTAGTCCTAGGCCTAGTTTCTCAGGATCAAGTAACAATCGAGGTACCAATACTCCAAATGTGGATAGGCCAAGACCTCAAAGTGCATCTTCTAAGAAGGTGTCAGAATCCTTTTTTGAAACAGTACCAATTTGAGTGAAAATGATGAGTCTGAAAACTGTATAGTTAATATAGGATTGTTTGATGAGGCACTTAGTAACGTTTCAAGGTGTAAAAAAAAATTGCCATGGCCAACTTGTTTCTACAAAGTATAACA
This sequence comes from Homalodisca vitripennis, assembly GCF_021130785.1. Classification (NCBI taxonomy): domain Eukaryota; kingdom Metazoa; phylum Arthropoda; class Insecta; order Hemiptera; family Cicadellidae; genus Homalodisca; species Homalodisca vitripennis. Next base: position 2,702 of record NW_025789862.1, read on the forward strand.
CATTGTAGGCCTAGCATCAAAAATTATAGTCAGCTGTTTCTGATTGTGAAAACACTATTTCTGTGACAAACTCTGAATTAGTCAGGCCTAACACGAATCAGAATGAAGCAAAGTCTGAATAGGCCTAACACATTTTATGACCTAAATCCTTCGTTTGGTTTTAATGCTATGCGTAACATAGGCATTGGTAGAGTGGCTGCGGAGAAAATATGGGCCTTTATGAATCTTACACGTCCGCCTTTGAGATATCATGAACATGAGGCATTACATGGGTTCAATTGCTGAGTTAGGGTGTAAGAAGTCAATGCAAAGTGCTGTGCAATGAAGCTGTATCGGATTATGATGGTTGCACGAGACCTCGCTATAGCTGCTGATGGGCTCATGGCAGACAGCGGGGTCACCTTTCACTAAATGGAGTGGTATCAGTGACATCTTTTATCAACCGGTAAGGTCCTAGACATCGAGAATATTTATCTAAATATCGCAGATGCACTAATAGACTAAACAACCACGCATGGTGATGGCTGTATCGCAAACTTTTGAGGTTCTAGTGTAGCCATGGAACGTTGCTGGAGCATGTCGCAATTTTTCAGCGCTCGCAGGCATTGTATGAGGCTCGGCCGTTACCTTGAATACCTTGGGTGATGGAGACAAGCAAGGCGTACTCCAGTGTATGCGAAGCCAAGCCCTATGGTGAAACTGCCCTAACAAAGATAGAATGCATAGGCCATCGTCCCCAGAAACGGATGGGATCGAGATAAAAAATTCTAAAAGCTAAGACTAAAACACTCCCTGATACGGCTCACGACCTTGGCGGCAAGAACAAGCTAACAGATTCTTGCTGCCCATTATTCAGCTCCAAAATACTACGGATTGGCAATTAAGAACCCAACACAAACTCTGTTGAAGACATGAAAAAAGCCATTTGGGCAGAGTTTTTCCATGTGATGTCTTCTAATGAAAGGCCTCAACATGGACTATGTCCAGATGATGAAGAAACCTGTGTAAGTACCGCAAAGCCGTAAAATCCAATGAAAACTATGATCATGGCAGCCATTTTCACTTGCCTGAAAACCTAATGACATTTATTAAACCTATTTTTCAAGATCTAGCCAATCCAACTCTACTGGGCAAATGTACTAAGGGAAAAACTCAAAATCCCAATGAGTCCCTCAACAATGTCATTTGGACCTACATACCTAAAAGAACATTTGTGGAGATTAAAACTTTGAAATTTGGCATATATGAAGCTGTTACAGCTTTTAATGATGGCTACATTGGCAAATGCAAAGTATTTCAAGAAATAGGAGTGTCACCAGGGCAGCATTTTATTACAGCAATGAAAAAGCTTGACCGGCGGCGAATTTGGAAGGCAGAGAAAGCTCAAGAAGATATAGAGAAAAAAATTAGACAGAAGAAAAACTTACTAAAAAGAAGTCTGGAGGATGAATATGAGGAGCAGGAAGGAGATCAGCCAGCCTATGCACCTGGAATGTACTGAAAAAGGTAATAAAGCAGTATTTTTTTTCCGTTTTTTGTGTTTTTTCCGAAAGTTGCGGTTTTCAATACAAAAGTACATTTTCTCAAAAACTACAAATGGTAGGAATATGAAATTTTTTTTGTATGTTTGTAGCACTGTTTTACATATGTGGAACCACTAAAAACATCACATTTCACTGAGTTCAATATTTATATACATACATATACACATATTTATATAGGTTTTTGACAAGCGTTAAAACAAAAATATATAACTTTTAGGGTATATGCCCAAAAAAAAAATTTTTTTTTTGGGTTTCCCCCGTGTTCCCCTAGAAGCCCTCTTTAAAAAAGAAAAAAAAAATTATGAAGAAAACCTCAAAGTTCTTTAGATAAATGTTCCTATTTTTAACATTACGAAGATAGGGCGAAAGTGCTTCCCCCCTTTAA
>NW_025789863.1:0-4020 GCF_021130785.1 Homalodisca vitripennis
GGGGTGTAAACATTCTTTATGATTGCCCCGGGTTTCCATCCGTCGGCAAAGGGCCCCTAGAGAATGAAAAGAGTTACACATTTGAAAGTTTGCATGCAATCTCAGGGGAAGCATGTTATGCGATACGTTATGTGGCCCACTCCGTCTTGTAAATTTAAAAATTTTAGTCGTTTGAATTTTGAATTTTATTTTGGGGTTTAATAATTTTAAAAATTTCCCCCAAAATTTAATAATAGTGTTGTGTTTAGTTTTTTTATTAAGTGCGTGTTTTAGAGTTGCTGAAGTTGACACACAACATAATGGTTGCGATTCCTGACTTACGCGTGTCACAACGCTCTGGTATGATTTGTTTATTTTAACCGAGGTTTGTAATTATGTGTAGGTTAGTTATTTACCTGAAGAAGAGATCAGATTGCAGATCTCGAAACGTAGTGTTACTAATTTTTGTACAGTGAACGATGGTAAATATCCGGAATAACTGTTTTCCTCCACTAAAATGCGTTTAAAATCAGTTCTAGCTTCCCGAAACTTATACCGTTTAAGTTTTGTTAGTTTTAAGTTTGTTAGTTTTCATAATGTTTTTAATGACTGTTTTAGCGACATAGGGGCACTTTATTGCAGGTTGTGGTTCAATCAATTTCACGCGAAGAGCGAATTTCTTAAAAGACAATTTTCACAAATATTCTCAGAATTGTGTAATAAGAGTATTAATTAGTTTAAACCAATTATCAGCTGTACCATTTAATTTTGGGAATTTCCAATTCAGTTTGTGTGGTTTCAAGCTCATATTGAATTGTTATCGGAAAGAAATATAATACTGTTGCAAGTTGATTCCAAATATTCCAAATACTTTAGTTTCAGAACCCTACTGGAAAAAGGAGAAGATCAAATACTCATCTAACTGTAACAGTATTAATTACATTTAAAGGATTTAATTTATTTTAGTTATCAAAAGTTTAGATATGGGTTCTACTTAATTCCTTGCCATTGTCATGTTCAATAATTGTATACTTTTTATATTTAAACATTATTTGCTATTCGCCTCAAAAAACACTCAACACATCCTGAACTTTCCGCGAAAACAGTGAGTATCATTAAATTTATCAAATTCATTTGTTAACAAGATGACAATATTATTAACAAATTGTCTCATATTTACCTCTATCCCGGATATTTACGCACAAAGCTTACATTGTGGATCAGGGGACAACTTTTTTAATTTGAGAACTTTTATGGGAAAGAATAAACTTCGTAAATTATTAAATTCCAGAAGTTTGATTTTTTAAAAATGTATTTGAGACATGTAGTAGTATAGTAAAATAACGACTCCCCCTAGGTAGCTAAGCCAGTTAGCGGCTCATACTTTACTACTCCGGAGACCCAGGTTCTAATCCTAGTATAGGCATGGACATGTTTTGTGAACGCTAAAAAATAATTCGATTATAGCTTGGGAATTAATGTGAAAAACGTTTCAGGCCGTACATGAGATCAGTATAAAAAATACGTCTCCAAAACAGAATCCAATTAGTCCATTTCACCACTTTAAAGGGATATGAAAAAAAAATAATTATGATTTACATTTGTCATATTAATGATGTGCGCACAGAGTAATTAAGTTCTACTCATTCATTATAGTAAACGACTATTTTTTATCTGTGCCCTATAATACTAGGCGTATAAGACGAGAATCTTATCTGCAAATTGTGTTGTATACGCAATAAGTAAATTCAATAAATAGTATAAAGAAAGAACCACATAGTCCGGTTAAAATAAGGATGCAACCTCGGAATGAAAGATAATAAGCTAAAAAGTTTGCATGAGTCTTTATTTGATGGTATAAAAACTTATAATCAAAAGTCTCATATAATCACGTGTACGCGTCTTTTGATATTTATAGGTGTCAAAGGTCATGACAAATCAGTTTTTTGTGGAAAATATCTCGTTTCCCTTACGGCTAATTGACTTTGAATGGTGGTTCAAGATAAATTGTAGTTCACGAAAATTTCTCATTCAACTTTTGTCTGAAGTAATTTTATGTACGCTCAACACCTTTTTGAGGATACAGCGCAAAAGAGTTGGGGACCGCTTACCTGTATATACGTTTATTGGAGGTCATGCCAGTAGGTATTACATATTAAATAAATGGTGTTTTTTTGTTTATTTTTCACACTTACTATTGATTATTGTTTGCTCAGTTGTAGAATTGGTTATGTTAATTGTTTGGATTAGTCATTATGATTAAATGTTGTTTATTTGTTTGTTATGTTAAGTTTTCCATATATTTATAGATCTATTTATTAGTAATTTTTTAATACTCTCTAATTTAATTACTTATTTTATTTTTACCAAACATACAATATTAATAAGGAAAATATTTCAAATCGAATTTAATTATCGTATTCATTTATATTTTTGATCCAATAATCAATTTATTAAAACTTACAAATATAAAATATTTGTTTTTATTTTAATGAATTAATATTTTGTTTTTATTTTCTCTTTCTTCCTCCTGGTGTATCAATATCGGATTCATTACTTCATTCTTCGTTTACGAATGTATCAGGTATATTAAGATAAGTTCAAGAATATTCAGGTGCATATCGAACTTCCTTCATTGAAACTCCATCTGAAGTTGAATGAACCGTTGAGGCATGATTGTCCATATACAATGCCCACAATTAAATGTGCAGCGGCAATCACTGATTTCATTGGCATCCGCAATTAGAAACCACAACCCGTTCTTGCAATAGCAAAATATTGTATTCAGCAGTTCTTCTAGGTGCTGCTGGTGGTAATAAGGTTGTGTATTGGTTCTATTTGCAGTACCTCAGCCGAATTCCCTGGCCTTCTTTTGCTAGGGTTCTAAATCATGTTCCCAACAGGAAATTTGGGTCTTGATAATAGACACAGAAGGATATTGGGACGAGCTGACTGCTGTACTTGAAGGTGGAAGGGAAACTTGATAATGCAGGTTTGTGCGTCTGTTGATTTGATGAATGGGTGTAACGAGAAGGTTATATCGTCTTCTGATTTCGGAGCATTATACGTTGCGTAGAAAATACTCATTTTCTATAATTCTTGTACCAGCAGCAGTTTTTTTGTTTAAATTCGTTCAGCTAGATTGATTTAAATCGTGATGTTTTTCGAACATTTTAATAAACGATATTTTACCTTTTTTTTATTAAAACGCAGAAGTCGTATGTCCATCACTAAAACGCGTGTAAAAATAATATGTGTCATTCTTTGTAATCAAGGGGTATTTATCAAAACTTTTCGTTAAATATAGTTTTGTTCTCCACATTTATTTAACCATTTTTTTTTTGAAAAAATATTTCTTGTTGATGTGATTGAGCAGTCCTATCAAGATAATAGATACATCAATATCTTCTCCTACAATGACAGATAAAGTAATTCATTTTTAATGTTTTCTAGACTATGCAATAGCTGTTTCTACAATGATAACATCACCTTCATCTGCTGGCTTGTTATGTAGTGATATTAACAGTTTTAATTTTGTTGATAAGCAAGGTCCTATAAATTATATTTTTATTAGATGAATTCGATAAAAAATCAAATGCGGAGTTTCGGAGATTTTGAAACCACCAGGCAGTTCTTCTTAATTGTTCCATTGCTTTAATGTTTCTTAGTGTAGTCTGAGTAGACCATCAAATACAACAACGATACTTATCCCTATAATGTGTTTTGTAAATATTTGACGTATTTTATTCAACAAATATGAGAGATAGTATCATCTTTACATCCATACAACGCGATGCAAGAGAAATCAACCATCGATGATCATAAAATATTTCATTTTTGGTATAATATTCATAGTTAATAATAGTAATATGGAAGAAAAAGTAATTTCTTTTAATATTGTAGGTTTGGTTAAAAATTAATAATTATTATTTAGAGAATATATATTTTATAATTTAATATCTATTAATTATGGTATATTAAATACTATTAAAAATGTTATTAATAATGATAATAATAATCACAATAATAATGGATATTAAG
>NW_025789864.1:0-7234 GCF_021130785.1 Homalodisca vitripennis
GATAAAACAATAAAACACAAAGTTTACTACAGGAAGAGTGAGCAGCCGGCAACTCCGCCTAACTCCCCACATGAGTACAATGGGCCAGAAGCTAGGTCAGGAGAAGAGAACGCTGTGACTTCCTTTGTACGCGTACATATAACAACACATTGAAATGTCGCGTGCTCCTATTGATGTCCAATCTTCTTTCCTACTAAAACCCAATTCAATCACTGATAAAACAATAACACAAAGTACTAACATCACTCGACGACCCGCTGAGCGGTATGTAAACTCACATAGAACAAAGGGGGCCAGAAGCTAGGGCAGGCGCTGTGACTCTTTGTGCGTACATATAAACACATGAATGTTTTTGTGCTCTCATAACGGGTCCATTTCTAAACCCATCATCACTGATAAAACAATACACAAAGTACTACAAGGAGTGGTGAGCGGTATGTAACATATAGAACAATATGCCAGAAGCTAGGTCAGGCGCTGTGACTCTTGTGCTTACATATAACACATGAATGTTGTGCTCTCATGATGTCATTTCTAAACCCATCATCACTGATAAAACAATACACAAAGTACTACAAGGAGTGAGCGGTATGTAACACATAGAACAATGGCCAGAAGCTAGGTCAGCGCTGTGACTCTTGTGCACGTACATATAACACATGAATGTTGTGCTCTCATGACGTCATTTCTAAACCCATCATCACTGATAAAACAATACACAAAGTACTACAGAGGATGTTGTGAGCAGTATGTAACACATAAGAACAATGGCCAGAAGCCAGAGGGTCAGCGCTGTGACATCTTGTGCACGTCGTACATATAACACGCTCCTAAGAATGTTGTGCTCTCATGATGGTCATTTCTAAAACCCATGATCACTGATAATACAATACGCAAAGTACTACAAGGAGTGGAGCGGTATGTAAACACATAGAACAATGGCCAGAAAGCAAGGTCAGCGCTGTGGCTCTTGTACGTAAATATAACACGTGAAATATTGTGCTCTCATGATGCCATTTTCTAAACCATCATCACTGATAAAACAATACACAAAGTACTACAAGGAGTGAGCGGCATGTAACACATAGAACAATGGCCTGAAGCCAGGTCAGCCCTGTGATCTTGTACGTACATATAAAACATGAATGTTGTGCTCTTCATGATGTCATTTCTAAACCCATCATCACTGATAAAACAATACACAAAGTACTACAAGGGAGTGAGCGGTATGTATACACATAGAACAATGGCCAGAAGCTAGGTCAGCGCTGTGACTCTTGTACGTACATATAACACATGAATGTTGTGCTCTCATGATGTCATTTCTAAAACCCATGAGCACTGATAAAACAATACGCAAAGTACTACAAGGATAGTGAGCGGTATGTAACACATAGAACAATGGCCTGAAGCTAGGTCAGCCCTGTGACCCATGTACATACATATAAAAAATGAATGTTGTTGCTCTCATGATGTCATTTCTAAAACCCATCATCACTGATAAACAATACACAAAACTACTACAAGGTAGTGAGCGGTATGTAACACATAGAACAATGGCCAGAAAGCTAGGTCAGCGCTGTGACCATCTTGTGCGTACATATAACACATGAATGTTGTGCTCTCATGATGTCATTTCTAAACCATCATCACTGATAAAACAATACACAAAGTACTACAAGGAGTGAGCGGTATGTAAACACATAGAACAATGGCCAGAAGCTAGGTCAGGCGCTGTGACTCTTGTGCTTACATTATAAAAACATGAATGTTGTGCTCTCATGATGTCATTTCTAAATCCCATCATCACTGATAAAAACAATACACAAAGTACTACAAGGAGTGAGCGGTATGTAACACATAGAACAATGGCCAGAAGCTAGGTCAGCGCTGTGACTCTTGTGCGTACATATAACACATGAATGTTGTGCTCTCATGATGTTCATTTCTAAACCCATCATCACTGATAAAACAATACACAAAAGTACTACAAGGGAGTGAGCGGTATGTAACACATAGAACAATGGCCAGGAAGCTAGGTCAGCGCTGTGACCCTTTGTACGTACATATAAACACATGAATGTTGTGCTCTCATGATGTCATTTTCTAAACCCATCATCACTGATAAAACAATACACAAAAGTACTACAAGGGAGTGAGCGGTTATGTAAACACATAGAACAATGGCCAGAAGCTAGGTCAGCGCTGTGACTCTTGTACGTACATATAACACATGAATGTTGTGCTCTCATGATGTCATTTCTAAAACCCATCATCACTGATAAAACAAATACACAAAGTACTACAAGGAGTGAGCGGTATGTAACACATAGAACAATGGCCAGAAGCTAGGTCAGCGCTGTGGCTCTTGTGCGTACATAATAACACATGAATGTTGTGCTCTCATGATGTCATTTCTAAACCCATCATCACTGATAAAACAATACACAAAGTACTACAAGGAGTGAGCGGTATGTAACACATAGAACAATGGCCAGAAGCTAGGTCAGCGCTGTGGACTCTTGTGCGTACATATAAAACATGAATGTTGTGCTCTCATGATGTCATTTCTAAACCCATCATCACTGATAAAACAATACACAAAGTACTACAAGGAGTGAGCGGTATGTAACACATAGAACAATGGCCAGAAGCTAGGTCAGCGCTGTGGACTCTTGTGCGTACATATAACACATGAATGTTGTGCTCTCATGATGTCATTTATAAACCCATCATCACTGATAAAACAATACACAAAGTACTTACAAGGAGTGAGCGGTTTGTAACACACAGAACAATGGCCAGAAGCTAGGTCAGCGCTGTGACTCATGTGCTTACATATAAAACATGAATGTTGTGCTCTCATGATGTCATTTCTAAACCCATCATCACTGATAAAACAATACACAAAGTACTACAAGGATTTGTGAGCGGTATGTAACACATAGAACAATATCCAGAAAGCTAGGTCAGCGCTGTGACTCTTGTGCGTACATATAACACATGAATGTTGTGCTCTCATGACGTCATTTCTTAAACCCATCATCACTTGATAAAACAATACACAAAGTACTACAAGGAGTGAGCGGTATGTAACACATAGAACAATGGCCAGAAGCCAGGTCAGCGCTGTGACTTCTTGTACGTACATATAACACATGAATGTTGTGCTCTCATGATGTCATTTCTAAAAAACCATCATCGCACTGATAAAACAATACACAAAGTACTACAGGAGTGAGCGGTAGTAACACATAGAACAATGGCCAGAAGCCAGGTCAGCGCTGTGACTCTTGTGCGTACATATAAAACATGAATGTTGTGCTCTCATGATGTCATTTCTAAACCCATGAGCACTGATAAAACAATACACAAAGTACTACAAAGGAGTGAGCGGTATGTAACACATAGAACAATGGCCTGAAGCTAGGTCAGCCCTGTGACTCGTTGTACATACATATAAAACATGAATGTTGTGCTCTCATGACGTCATTTTCTAAACCCATCATCACTGATAAAACAATACACAAAGTACTACAAGGAGTGAGCGGTATGTAACACATAGAAACAATGGCCAGAAGCTAGGTCAGGCGCTGTGACTCTTGTGCGTACATATAAACACATGAATGTTGTGCTCTCATGATGTCATTTCTAAACCCATCATCACTGATAAAAAATACACAAAGTACTACAGGGCAGGGCCGGGGAGAGCTAGTAGTAAGGGCTTGACCACTCAGCCGGTGTAACTTCACCCCGCCGCTTGGCCCTGTGACGTCACGTGGTTGCCAGCCGCGCCTGTTCCGTAGTATGACAAAGCAATCTCGGCAGCGCGCATCGACCCTTTTACGGCCCTTACATATTATTCCACAAAACCCTATGCTATATATTAACTCCAATGTTGTGGACAAGGATAAAAAAAACTACGCAAAATACATTAGTTATATAAAATGTGTATTATCAGTATGTAAAACATAAATATATTGTCATAATGCTATATATAATATAATGGGACAGCGTATTTTCTTACTTGTTGGACTTTGTCCATTTTGTAGATTTTTTCGTTTGTTTCCTCTTACTATTGCTGTGCTGCCTGTTTACCTCTCTAACTCTAATAAATGTCCTGATTCTTGAATAAACGTGAACAGCTTCCTTACACACATTAGGGAATTGTGCACTCAGTCTCTCTTTTAAAACTTTAACCACTCCCAAATTCAGTACTAAACTTAAACAGGGGACCATGCAACTCTATAAATACCTTTTCAAATTCATTAACAAAAGAAAGCCACTGTTCACTAGGTTCTGTAAGGGAGACGTGAGATAGAGTTCTAATCCATGAGGGCTGTCCCTCCTCAGGAACAGAAACGTTTTCCACAATTTTTCCAAGACTAGGGTCTATATTGCGCACTCGGAAAGCGACGTAGCCAGCTATGTACTTTACTGCCTCTTCCTCAGCCACGTAGTTTCACTTTCATCGTTGAGGTCGTCTGAAATAAAAACAAAATATTGAAAAAGAGTATTGACTTGTTGGGGATGTAAGATCTATATAAAACGTATTTATAATCTAATTTGATAATTTGTAGTCTATTAATTTTTAAAACACCATTTATGTAGCCGACCCCAAAAAAATACGCCTTTGGAAAAAGATGAAGTTCATTTTTTTTTCAATGCTAAATCAATGAAAAATGCATTACGATTATAACGTTAAACCATTCAACCCGATAAAAATTCCTGTATTATTCTTTTATCATTAAAAGTCGAATCGAGTCGAGTTTTGAAAAAATACCCGTATGTTTCGAGCTGAGTTTTTTTAAGATTAAAATATACTAGTAATCTTGTTTCTACATAATCGTCATGACAAAAATCATTGTAATACAAAATAAAAGTTACAATTTTAAGGAACAGTAATTAAAAAAGTAAGAAAACTTTTACACTTTTAAAACACAACAATTCTTGACATTTATATTTTTTAAGCCTAACTTGTCTTTAGACTTATCTGGTTTTTAAATTAAAATGAAAACACAGCCCTTCTATACCTGTCTCATTTCATGATTATAATATTTCCTTTGAGTTACTCACACAAGTAAATTTCCACTCATGTAATTGTCGACAAAAAATTGAGTTTGTTATTTATTTAATAGTTATACTATTTATTTATTTATTACTATGTTAGAAGTATATTTTATGAAGATTTACCTGACAATGTATTGTTCTCCTGCAACATGTCAACGTCTGAACTTGACTCCATGGATCCTATTTCTTCTGTTGTAAATGCCATTTGCAACAAAGTCCGATGTTAGGTAAGCTGGAATTTCAGGACATTTCTCCTCAGACGATACTATGTTAGTCTTCCTTGATGGAAAGGAATTTTGTTTGAAATCATCAGTGTTCTTAGGCGTGATATTACATCTGAAGGGCTAGGATGATCGTGGGAAACGCCCCAACCCACGAAGCTGACCAAACAAACTTTCAAGAGCGTCTTTGAGTGAGACGGGTAGTAAGTATGTATTTAATTTCATTACTGCGCTTGGAGCTGCGTAAACATGTCCCTCAAAGATGTAATCGACACTAAAATGCCTTTCTGAAAGGGAAGCAATTTAGGTTTGCCTTTAACTCTCATTCTTTTCACTACATACTCAACTTGATTAAGTATAAGATTCTGCTCCTCTGCGTGTTCAGTTCACACCAAAAGCAATCTTAAGCGGGGTGCGCTGAATCTAATGTGGGCTGCTTGAATTCATTATGTCATAAAAATCATCCATTAGCTCAAAAAAATTTGCAGCTTGGTGGTTTTTTGTCAATAAGGCGATTGCTTTAGCTGTCGTTCTTGAAAACACTGCTTTTGCAGGTCCAACTTTCTGTCTATCATTGCCTTTCAAAGAAAGATAAGCTGGATTCAATCTATGGCACAACTTAATCTCGCCACTGTCCTTCTCTAGCACTTCCCTTTAAAATGGAGGAATCTAATTCAGTGCCATTTCCCAAAACTATGCCGCTGTCTAGAAAATGGTTTCGGAGCAGTTTGAAATAATGTGGCATGTCAGCAAAAACAAAAACTGCCTCTGCGAGTCGTTTGGATTGGCAAAAGAAGTTTTTTCAACAGAAATATTCAAGGAAGTCCACAAAGAAAGAAAATTGCTCCCTCCCATATCCGACACAATGGAGGTCACCAACAATCCAGATGACTCTACAGCTTCTATTTTGTCATCAGCAACGATTTGTCCATTATAGTGTCAAACTCGAAGTAGACAGGTTGTTTCCAGTTAGATATTAGCCCTCTCACGATTAATACCTGTACTTTAGACGAAGGACCGAGTATTCTGTCCATCCCTGAGTCATAAACCACGCTACTATTAATGTGCATTTCGTCAAAATTAATAACACATAATCTGTCAAAATCTGATAGCTCCTCAAACCTTTTTTTAAGTAGGCAAAGTACATTCCGCAGAATACCTGGGAAGCAAGTAAACTTAGCGCACCATCTTTTAAGGGTTGTAGCTGATGGGAGAGGGAATGTCAATTTTTCCCTCCAAAAATCGTAGGATTTTGGAGACAGAGCCCTTATTATTACACAACGAGATATATCATCGCTTGTCCATCGCACTTGCTTTTCACCCTGTATACTTTTTATTTGCATAGGAGTCATATTTTTCTCAGCCACTTAGTTAGAGCTTCTTGTTTTTTAAAATTTTTCTTTTAAAAACACATAGTTCACTTTGTAAAGATTTTATTGTGCTCTTTAGCTTTTTATTGCTACAAGATAGTCTTAAATTTCTTTCCAGCTAAAATTTTACTTTTACGCCTTGTTGTTTTCAGGTGCGATTTTTAAATTACTACTTCAGTTTGTTAGTTTTTCAGTTATTTTCGTTTTACTTTCACAGTTTTTGCAATTGTCATGTCGGGTGTTCCATCGCGATTCATCTCTGTACCAGTGCCACATTCTCCGGGATTTTTGTCCAGGCCTAGCTTGCTTTTTCCTTGGACTTAATTGTTTCAACCTTTCTAACGCTGATGCCTAACTGATCTGGCTTTGTTCCTGTCTGCTCTAAATTCAGAGTTTTGAGAAACTACATGTGCATTTTTTGGCAGCTTTTGGAAGGAACCGCAGATTTTTTAGTATTTTTTTTAACGGAAGACCAAAAGCCTATTTTTCATGTCATCCTCATAATATGGGGCAAGAAATGCTCACTACAAATACGAGCATTTTTTGAGTTTTTAATTTCGTCTTTTTTCTTTT
>NW_025789865.1:0-5238 GCF_021130785.1 Homalodisca vitripennis
GGAATGATCTTTCAGGGGGAATGCCCTGAACTTTAGGAGGAGGGGTCGGGGTAGTAAATTTTCGTCCATCTTCCACCTTGCGACCTCGACCTAGAGAAAGGGTAAGCTTTTTGTTTTCCCAAGCGAGAAGTCCCCCGGGATCATATCGGGGGAGAAATGTTTAAGGGATTGGGATAGTTTTTAACTTTAAAAATTTTGTTAAAAAATTGGGTAAGAAACCATTTAAAAAGGACTGGGTTATTTAGACATTGGGTTATAATATTGGGGGGGTACCTAAAACCATCCTATTTTTTTTCCTTCGTTTTCCCCCTCCCCTGATAATTTTAAAAAAAATTTATTTATGTTGAAAACAATGTAAGAAATGTGTCATTTTGGCGTCACTGTTTTTTTTTCCCCTCAGTAGGCTGACAAAAATTTTACCCTTTCGTCTGCCGGGGAATGTAAGCAAATCACTTTTTACCCATTGCCTCCCCTATAAAATCCGCGTACATTAATGTATTACAATGCCCCCTGCAAAAACATTTTCGAGAGTGAAATGATTTATAAGTCATACTTGAAATTTTAAATGCTATCTCAGCGAAGCCTATTCCACAAAACTATTTTGACCTACTTTTACCTTGATTTATACGGGGTGATTAAAAATTTTAAAGGGCAATCTCTGGGGAGCTTATTCTATAGCTAAAAACAAGTAAAAAAGTGCATAAAACCATATCCCCGGGAAACGCTTCGTTAGCGATTTAAAGGGCCTAGCAAAGATTTCCCCCCCATTTCAAAACCCCTTTGGGTGAAGTCGGCCGTAAAAAAAAGGGTAACGGTATTTTACAAAGAAACAAATACGATTGTTTTTTTATGTTTTTAAAAATCTGACAAATTTTTTAAAAAAATTTCGTCCCAGGGGCGGGTTAAATGCAATACTTTCAGAGAAATTTTAAACTAAAACACAAGTTTGGGGTGCAAAGAAATAACACTTTTTTTGTGTTTAACGTAAGATTACTTCCATAAATTTAAATAAAGGTCTTTTTTTTTCTTAAACAAAATTTGTAGAACATTTAATTCGAAAAGATTCATGTGAATTACTTGGGAAAAAAAAATTAATAATAGGTATTAAAATTTTAAGCTTTTTTTAAAAAATAAAACAGCCCGCACAAAAATGCATTTTCCCTTACCCTGCATAAAATATTAACTAATGTTTAGGTTGTGATAACAGTTTGATCATTTTTTTCAACATTTTTTTTTCGTCATATTTTTTTTTGAAAAGGGTTTGCAATATCAGCTATCAACAATTAAGTTCATGAAGTAATGTTTGAAAAACCCTTTATAGAGGTTGTTGTATTGTGGGGCGTGTGAAATTGTATTTTGTGAGATCCTGTGATTATTTGGAAATTTTTTAAATAACAAGTGTATAAAATATTTTTTTAAATATTTAAAATTTTTTAAAAAATTTTATTAAATATTTTTATAAAAGTGTATGTAAAATTTTCTTAGTAAATAATGGCTAAAAATGTAAATTGGGGATGTATTCGTTTGAAGAGTAAAACGGACATGATACTGAATTTTTCGGCAAATTAAAAAAAATGGTTTTGCTGCAGTTCAAGGGAAAACGTGAAACTTTTCCACCCTCGAAGGACACCTGATCGCAAAACATTTGAACTATGGGGAGACGACTTAGAGAAACTTGGGACTTTAAAAAACCCAAGCGAATAGATATTGGGCGTCAACGTAGGGGCAAGGAAAATAATAATGAACAAGCAATAATAAATGCGTAAAATTTTCAACCCAAACCCCAAAACAAACCCAAAGATTTTCACGTCATTAAATATTTGCCATCCCCAAACGTATGGCGGACACTTCATGAAGCACGTTGTACCCATTCCAATAACACGTGGGTTCCCAAAACTTATTACCGCAAGAAACTTAATAAAAGGGAAAATGTTCTGCCCCCTTTGGTTTTAAAAAAAATTTTTTTTTCGACAAACATATTTTTTTCGGCCCTATTCCCCGTTACTGATGAATCCTGTTTTGTAATACCCATACTTGGGCGTACGACAACCCACATGAAAATGCGACAGGGGATTTTCAACATACATTTTCATCAATGTATGGGTTGGTGTTCTGGGTGATAATTTTAAATTTGGGCCATTTTTTTCCCCCCTAAACGACTTAATGGATAGCGTACTTAAATTTTTTAAAAAACAAACCTCCTACCCTCTTAAGGTATTCCTGTTCAAAACAAAAAAATGCATGGTTTTATGCACGACGGAGCCCCTCTACATTTTTCTAATGAGTGAAAAACTATTTAAATGATACATGCGGGGAAAAATGGTTGGTCGAAATGGACCAGTAAAATGGCCACCACGTTCCCTGACCTCAAAGCCAGCAGACTTTTTCTTAGGGGTTATGAAGTCAATTTTTTATTCAAAACGGGTTAACACCCCTAGAGGGGTTACTTAAACGCCTTACAAGGGGGCAGAAACTATCAAGAAAAAGCTCCAAACGTTTTGAAACGCGCTAGAAAAGATGAAAAGTATTGGCCCTGCGAAAACGTGCATTTTCTAACAACGGGGGAACCCCTTTTAGCAACTATTTTTAGGTGATTTTTACAGTTTTAAAAAAGGTAAATACATTTTATGTTAATGTTCATCTAGAATAAATGATCACTGTTACTCCCCAAAACCCAAACATTAGTTTTAAAATTTTTTTGCAGATTTAAAATAGCATTTTTGTGCGTCCCGTTTTATTTTTAAATAAAAACTAAATTTCCCAAAACCTATTAATTTAAATTTTTTTCCTAAGTAATTTTACATGAATCTTTTTAGAATTAAATGTTCTATATACTCTAGGATGATTCAATCTGTTGACTTCACATTTATTTATTATCAGACTCTGCATGTACAGGATTATCCAAAAGTCCTCCAAGTCTTGATACATTTTGGCAGTCCAATAAAATAAAATTGAAATTTTACAAATCTTGTAATTAAAAAAGGACACTTCGTACAATAAGTAACTCTTTACCACCTTGAGGACCGTCCCTTGAGGGAATAATGTAAGTAGGACATCATGTCTAAGTGTCTTACAATGTGTTACATACATCATATTTTTAAACTATGTTTATCCTAAACTCATGTCTTGAGTTTAATTTTTGATAAAGCTCACAATTTTTACCATTGTATAAACTATTTAGTTTGCTGTGTTCAAAACCCCGATTTAGCTACCATTTTTTTCTATGAATCCAAAAATTTTATTTTTGAGACCATTGTTTTGTCATCAAGACCTTAAAGGAATACCACCGTCCATGAATAAATTAAACATTTTCACAACTTTTTAACAACTCTTGAAGGCCCGACTCCTGAGAAAATGAAGAGTTCCTAATAGCACATACAAATCTTTAGTTTGTATATTGACTTGCAGTCCTATTACTTTTCATTTTTTGGAAAACTTACAATAAAGCAGCCAAATCTAAAATGAATGGTTCTAATGTTTACCTTCCTTAGCTTCCATCTCGAAGATTGTAGATGTGACTACAAAAGGTTTGTATCTACTCCAACGCTGGTTGAAAAATTGTTAAAAACGATATTGTCCAGTATTGTTTCAAAGGACGGGATGACATATGATTCACCGGGCAGTAATGCCAACTGAAATGGAGGGATTTTTATTAATCCCGGTCGGGGTACAGTTATGACATCGACGGTAGTAATCTAGGAAGCAATTTATATAACTTTGCGTTGTTGAATACGTAACTACCCCGGCTCGGAGGCTATTGTTATGTAAAACCTGGCTTACGCTTTGTGGTACAGTCTGCGACCGCAGCAGCCCGGTACAGTCGGGTCCGGACAAACTGCTAAATTATGGGTGGCGTGTCAGATCAAAGCTCACGATAGGCTCTCTGTATCAGCGATATGGCTGGAATCAATCGACAATCGAACATTGGTGAAACTTGTACTTCGCTCTCAACCGCTGCACGTCAACCTCTAGAGTGGCAACATCAAATAACATTTACAAATAACAATATAAAATAATAAAGTAGTTAAATATTGTATTTTAGTTATTGATGTGCTGTAAAAAGCTTTTTGGTTATTTTTAAATGTTAAAAGTCACGTACGTTTAGAAATTTACCTCAAGAAAAAAAAATCGGCACTTTTTTATTATCCTACAAGTATTTAAATTTGAAATTTGGGCTATAATTGAATAATGATTCGAAATAAAGGCTCGAATGTTTATATTATGCACAATATATGCAAATATGAATTACAGAAATTACATTTTTCTACCCATAAACGTATAATTACAATATAATTACGTAGTAGTATTAGTCTACATAGATGATTAACTAATTCATAAACCATAATCTATCTTAAATAAATAATAATTAAAAAATATAAGTAAATAAAATGATAAAATATAAGTAATATAAGTAAAATTCACAAAAACAAGTAATTTTCATATATATTAAAAACGAATCTAAATGCAATGTAAACAAAATCCATACCTTTATCTTCATCCATTTTTTAGACTCGTAGCAAAATGAATATTTTAAATTATTTTAATTTTTCGTGTAGAGATGATCTTAACAATATTGTTCTTATCTTCTATGAAGATATTATTTTAATGTGATGTAATTCTGAAATAAAAAAATAATACAACCATAAACCGATCGCACCATAATAGTAATTTCTCCCGAGTAAGGGTGAAAAATGAATCGCTCTTGGAGAATGTATGAGGTTTATAATTAATATATAACATTTTTAGAATCGTATTCAAATTTTTCATAAATAATTTTGGATAAAACAAAAACTTTAGTTCTGTCTCTCTCTACACTGTATATCTTAAAGAATATTAAATATTATTGTTATACACACGCTAACAGACTATTGTTGGTCGCATGTGATTTGTAGGCATTGATAACGATCAAAACAAAATAAATACATATATTATATACAGGTAAAGATTAGGTAACTAATTTAATTACGTACTCTACTACTAATTTACGCTACTCTAGAGTGCCGACATTACCTTGATGCCCATATTTATTTTAATCCATCAGCGCATCTAAGTTTTTACACAATTGATTTATTATTGATAAGTAATGATATGAATTTTATGTGATACATTTTTCACAAATTTGTAAAGACTATCGCAGTACAACTATTTTTTTACAAAAAAATGCATTTTTCAGAACGGCTGGTTATACAATTGTGTATCGTCCTTAAAATAAACACCCAAAACAACTATGTTGGATTC
>NW_025789866.1:0-6443 GCF_021130785.1 Homalodisca vitripennis
TTAGATTTGAGTTCCTTTGATTCCTCTTCAGCCCGTTTTGGAAGGAAATTAAGTTTTTACACAACTGCAATTTGGCATGCCGGTTACATTTTTCAATCGGTAAGAACCCGACATTATTCAACATGTACTGTATAAACCATTGGCGACGGATGAGTATATTGCCCGTCATCATGTATACAGCGCGTAAAGACGGATGACGGACAGTGTCCGTCATAAATTTGGGATTTGTTTCAATCGATATAATTCTCGGTTATTTGTATGGTTATTCCGTTCACCAACAAGCGATCGATAGTTGAATCGTATTATTCGGTATCTAACATCCGAATACAAGAAAACTGAATGCAAAAACCGAACATAAACCGGGAATCCCCGTAACTGTTTGCAAAGAACAGCGATCATCGAGCAACATGGCGTCTCGCGTGAAGTGTTTCTCCGTTTCGTCGGAGTTATCTGCGTATGTGGATAATGTACTGAATGAAAGTGATAGTGATAGTGGTGATTTAGATGGCGAAACTGTGAATATCAATGACGATAATGATGAAATCAGTGACAATGACGGGCGAAGTGATAGTAGTGATGACGATGACGACAATGACAATAGGCCTAACCTCCAAACTTGGACCTGGACAAATGACACAAACACAGTAAGGCAAATCAACTTTACTGGAAATTCAGGTATAAATCCAATTGTTTCCAGGCAATTGAATGCTGATTGTACAGAGCTAGATGTATTGAATCAATTTCTAACCAATGAGTTCTGGGATAAAGTTGTAAGTGAAACTAACAAGTATGCTAGGGAGAAAATTCTTGGTGGAGGTGATGTTAGGCCTAATAATAATTGGACTGATGTTAACCAAGGATGAAATGAAGGCTTACTTTAGCCTTGTTGTTTTGATGTCACAAAACCCAAAACAAAAAGTAACTGACTATTGGTCTCGCAGACAAATAATTCATTGTCCTATCTATAGTGAGGTTATGTCACGCGACAGATTCAAATCTATTTCTAGATACTTACACTTTTCATCCTCACTTCTGCAAACTGACAAACTAAGGAAAATCCGACCAGTTGTTGAATTACTTTTGTCATCATTCAAAAGGGTATTCAAACCGGAAAGTTTTGTTGTATTGACGAAGTTTGATGTCCTTCCGAGGAAGGTTAGCCTACATCCAATTCAAACCCTTCAAAAAGGGCTAGGTTTGGAATTAAGATTTATAAGGTATGTGATTCTGTAACAGGTACTGCTACATTTCAAGATATACACTGGGAAGGAAATTACCAATGACACTACAATGCTAGTTAGTGAACAAGTTGTTTTGACAATGACAGAAGACTTAGTTGGTGAAGGTCGACTTATGTTTATGGACAATTGGTATTCATCGCCAAACCTTTTTTTGGAGCTCCTAAACAGAGATACTTATTGCATTGGTACATTGAGAGCCATAGAAAAAATGTTCCCAAGGAAATAAAAAGAAGAAAAACTGAAGAAGGAGAAATAACATTTCGCTCAAGTAATAACATGTTGTGTCTGAAATGGAAAGATAGGAAGGATGTGACAATGCTTTCAACATACCACGAGAGACCAGATTTCCAAGAAGTAACTTCTCAGCGAGAAAGTAGAAAACAAAATCCAGTAGTAATGTTGTTGTAGATTACAACAAGTATATGTGTGGGTAGACAAGCAGGACCAAAAACTTTCCTCCTTTCCAGTAATGCGTAGGAGTGCCAAAGGTACAAAAAATATTTTTTTACCTTTTGATATGCATTATGTAATGCTAGTATTGTACACAACTTGGTCACTAAAAAGAAAATTCATCTTTCAGAATTTAGGCTAAACTTGTTGACCAGTTACTATCAACAGTTCAGCTTCCTGATAGGCCTACAGGAGGGAGGCCTTCACTAGACCCAACCAATGAGGCTACAATGTAAACAATGGGGACATTTCATTGAAAAAATTCCTCCAACAAACAAAGCTAGACCATCCAAAGATGTAAAGTGTGTTATGATCACGGAAGGCGATCAAAAACAATTTACCAATGTAAAAAATGTAAAGTTCCTTTACATTTGGAGAACTGTTTTGAAATTTTTCATACAGTAAATAAATACTAAAAAAAGTAAAAATGTATTTGTAATTATTTGTAAATATATACCACACATGAATCCACAACAAAAACTTTTTACAGGTAAGTTATACCACCATAACTGAAAAAAAACTATTAAACGTTTTTTAACAAAAAAAAACTCAGTCCTGGGTTGTCACAATAGCGTTAAAATCTCAGTCTCCAATGGGTTAATGACAAGCGTGGTCTTGTGTAGAACCATTTTATAACGTTATACTTGGTAGCGTAGTGCTAAACCAATAGTTTGACTGTTGTGTTACTCAGCACTTTCTTCTCAGTTCCTTGTGCCTTGGACAGTATCAAGTATTTGGTTTCAGAAGAACAAATCCACTAAACGAGTATCTATCCTCTTATTCTAATTGGAATGCAAATTCGTCATTAAATTAGTTACATTGCCAATGGGTCGAAACCTAAAAACGCGCTATGATTCCACTAATGCCCACTATTACGTAATAATGATTTAATAATAGAGATTTAATTATTTCTAACTTCTATTCCCTAATTTTTCTTTTATAGAATTTAACATGTTATTTCATTTGGACGTCAGAATGACCGTATTCCATATTTTACGTATTCCACATGCACAGTTCTGTCGTCTGAAGTTGACCTGTAGACCCATGCACAGTTCTGTCGTCTGAAGTTGACCTGTAGACACATGCACAGTTTTGTCATCTGAAGTTGACCTGTAGACACATGCACGGTTCTGTCGTCTGAAGTTGACTGTAGACACATACACCATTCTGTCGTCTGAAGTTGACCTGTAGACACATGCACAGTTTTGTCGTCTGAAGTTGACCTGTGGACACATGCACAGTTCTGTCGTCTGAAGTTGACCTGTGGACACATGCACCAGTTTTCTGTCGTCCTGAAGTTGACCTGTGGACACATGCACAGTTCTGTCGTCTGAAGTTAACCTGTGGACCAATGCACTGATCTGTCGTGTAAACTTGACACTGTGGACACATGCACAGTTCTGTCGTCTGATTGGTTGACCTGTGGACAAATGCACTGATCTGTCGTGGTAAATTTGAACCTGTGGACACATGCACAGTTTCTCGTCGTCTGAAGTTGACCTGTGGACATATGCACTGATTAGTCGCGTTAAATTTGAACCCTGTGGGACACATGCACCAGTGTCTTATCGTCTGAAGTTAGACCTTGTGGACATATGCACTGATCTGTCGTTGAAAATTTGACCTGTGGCACACATGCACAAGTTCTGTCGTTTGAAGTTGACCTGGTAGACACATGCACAGTTCTGTCGTTCCTGAAGGTTGCCTTGTGGAAACATGCACAGTTTCTGTCGTCTGAAGTTGACCTGTGGACATATGCCACTGAACTGTCGTGTAAAAATTTGACCTGTGACCACATGCACAGTTCTGTCCGTTTTAAGTTTAACTCTGTAGAACATATGCACTGTTCTGTCGTCCTGAAGTTCGACCCTGTGGAACACATGCACATTTCTGTTGTCTGAAATTGACCTGTTAGACATATGCACAGTTCTGTCCGTCAAGAATATTGGCTTGGCTGGTAATCTCCCGCACGTTTTCTTTCGGTTTTTGAATCCTAACTAAGAATTCACACATTTATGATCGATGCCTATTCCTATTGGTTTTAAGGTCACAACTTAACGTCCTGTCCTCCCAGGGTTACCTGCGAACTTACGATTAAAAATATAAATTAAGTAATTGGCAGTATTTTATATACTTAAAAAATGGTGCAACGAATTAACTCAAAAAGACCAGGTCATTAAAATGCTCTACGGTAAAGCCTTGAAATCTATGGTCCAGAATGTTGTTCAGTTTCTTCATGTTAAATTAAAATGGTGGACCAGGCAGTACACGCATCAAAACGAACATTTAAGTATAACTGTCTAACAGGTTTGAAGCCCAGTTGCATCTCTTGTGTCGCCGTGTGGATGCCCCATGTGTCATCACTTGTGCCGCCGTGGATGGCCTCAGTGTTATCCATGTCTCGACGCGTGGGTGTTACACCAGCGGTGGTGGAGGTGTGACCGCCACCGTGGTTTGTGTCCCAGGATAGAACTTGATGATGTACTACAGTAACGAGGTGAGTGCCTTACCGTGTCTGCACTTGTAACTGAATGTGGCGTAACAAAAATCGTTCATTTAATAATCGAATATTGTAGTCGTTTGCTACCACACACTAAACTACTCAAACACAGTGAAAAGGTCTGTATACATTCTACAAAATTTGACCTCCCTCCCTGGAATAGTGTGTTAAAATGTATTCTGTTACGTGATAAGGCACTATCTCGACGGATGTTTTTTCGCCGCCATCAGTGCAGGGCCTGGCGTAGTAGGTAGATAAGATAAGAATAAGAATAACGTTACCTGAACCCAATTATAGTAAACAAACACAAGGTAAACTATGTTTCCCGAAGAATAATATAACCCCATATAAAAGTATTACAGGTGTGACGGTTTTTATAACGCAGATTTATCAAGGTTGTGTGTGTCGCCAGCGCAGACCTTACATGTTTTGTAATTTTTATTCTAGCTCCAGGAATAGGGATATGCGGGAGGCCCGCCATGCTATCAGGAAGGTTTTAGGATTTTTCTCATGAAATAAATTCGAAATAGATTTTTGTATTACCACCGATATAGTTTACCTGGTGGAAGAAATAGCGTAATTTCTATTCAACTAGATTCTCACAACATACTGTAAGTCAGTGTTGTGCTGTGCTCACGAGTTGACCTTAATGTGGGCTAGATAAAGATAACGAAGAGTGACGCTACAGTGTGGCAGACGGCTTTGACATCGTTATTCGCTCGTTGGCTTTTTGGGTCACCTGCCACCCCATCCCCCTCCTCCTCCCTCCTTTAATGAATGTAAGTTAGTACTTCATGATGACGCTCCGCCTGGGGATCCTGCTACCGGGACATACGCGACTTGTTTGCTGGGGGAGTCTATGGAGCGTTACCGCGTCGTCGCGACGTCTTCCTGTGATTAGACTTAAATTGGTTTAGGCGACCCGACCCGGCGATTGGGAATCCAAGCGATCACTGGAAACTGTCCGGTAATTGAGACCATCTCTTGGATTTCCAATTCCATTTGAAGATTTTTTAAAATTACTTCCACCATTTGCACGATTTTCAGTAATTTCTTGTAAGTAGTAATCATTAGATTAGTTCAAAAAGGGTTTTATTTTAAAATCAATTTCACAATGTAGTTTGCGTTAATACGAGTTTTGATAAAAAAAACTCTTAAATCCTAATTCTAATTTTTAAAATCTATAAAGTTTCCCCTCCCAATTTCAATTTTTTCCACACAAAAGGTAAATACTACCACACACACACCCCATACACAACCGTGGCTAATCACAGGGTAGTTATTAAACTACTTCTAGGGTATTTGGGCTTTATTCTTAGAGAATCAGGTTGAGCAGAGTACACACACACCATTTTTTAATAAGAGGTATGCAGAATAAGAGAAAGAAAGACATGCTTGATTGTGGAAATATGTATAAACAATTCCGTTACTGAATCAATGAGTTAATCTTGGATATTTTACAAAAATAAATTCTAGTAAACTATAATTGAATTCCGGATTGATTTGTGTACAAAACAAAACAGGAATTACGTGAGAATGTACTTCGGTACTTTACATAATTAATTTTAAATTACAGACAAACAACCAACACCATCTTCTTGTTAGAATTAATAACCCGAGTGAGAAACAACTCTTCACCGGAACTCCTCGCCAGACTTGGTTCTACGTTCCTTTAACCACTGTGCAGCACGCTGCAGTGTCTCGATGTTACGCTAGCGCGAAGGTGCAACTGTGCGCCGCTTCTCACCTATATTAAATAAGGGTGGATTACCATACTGCAGCCACAGCTCTGCCTCAGCCTTGGGGCTTCTTGTCGGTTACATCTTATCGTAACGTCGCAATTCCTCTAGCCTGCGATGATTAATATCAACAAAACCATTAACACGGAACCAGTCGGGGGGAAGGAAAAATGAACGAGAGGACAGGAAGGATAAAGAGGACCATCACTCGTACGCTCCATGGCGTTGAGGATGATGCAGATGATCGTGCACGATCGTGTGATGTCACAAACAGGTTATTTGGGTTAATTAATACTCCTAGTTCTAAATATATGTGGTTCCTCCGATTTCAATCTAGGCATTTTTTAATTAGGTTCCAAGAAATGCTGACATGAAAATAACTTTCACTGTAGCATTTGCCAATAGATTGCATTCTGCAAGAGAATAATTGACCATTGTGTGCAATATGTTGTAAAAATCTATGCCACTCTCTCTTTAGAGCTCCTTACTTAATGTTGTAAATAGTACAAATTT
>NW_025789867.1:0-7135 GCF_021130785.1 Homalodisca vitripennis
TAATCATGTATACAATATTCAAAACGTATATGACCAATGCATTTTCTAAATGCTTGATGCTAACAGATATATGTAGCATTTATTAACACATTCACTGCAATAAATGCTAATTTGCATTTTGTGATGCCGTGGCGAATACAGAAGACGCCATTTGGCATTTGGAGCGGAAGTTGCTTCCCAACGGTTCAACGTTATCATTTTGTCTGGGTCAACAACTGATCTCGAGTAGCCTAGTGACGATTTGGAACATTATCCTGTGCGTTTTATTTTCTTGTATGCATTTCATAGTTTTAAAAAATTATTAAGAATAAGAACCATATGCCACGTGATTCTAAAAAAACTAACAATTAGTGATATCGATAGGAAGGATAGTACCTACTTTTGGCAGGCTTGGAAAGATAAGCCAGATTTATGCCTCAACGTGTTTTACATTTTAAAGCGTATCTTGAGAATTATATTTACATAAAAGTTTGTGTATATAGTAATTTAAGGACTACTGCAACACAAACTGTATTCAGTGTGTATTTTTACAACTTGTCAATGTTTTAACTGCCAGTAGTGAATGTGTCAATAACTTGTTTATAAACAGGTTTATTAGGTTTATTTATTCCAAGGTAGTACAATTAACCAAGTTTTCCTGTCTGGTATTGTGACTTCTGAAGTTTTATTTATCAACATGAAACTCACACATCTTCTTTTATCTGAGCTAAGGAATGAATTTGTAAACAAGGAAGATAAAATAAATGTGTAACACTCAAAAGTAGTGAGGTTATTAAGATTCAAAATCACCAGAGTAATAAATAAATAATAATAGCCTTATCTACTCTTGAAACCCTCTTTTGCGAGAAACAAGTTTTCCAGGGGTTAAAGAATATGGATATTAAAAAAACACAAGGATTTAGTACGTTTTAAAGTATAAGGGTTATATTCATGCACTCACTTGCTTTCTTGTCAAATACATATAGATCTTGTCAGTCAGGCATATAGGTTTTCAGTATGTTTATTCTACAGCAGCCTTTATTGCTATGTAGCTACCTTTGCTAAGTCATTTAATATTCATGTTCTTATTTTTGTATACTAACAATAATTTCTTCAGTTTTTTTCTTATTTATCTTTAACCTATTGGTAATACACCAGAGATAAGATTTTGCCAAGACATGAATCTTTTTCTGTATAACAAAATTAAAACTTTTATTGTTGTCCGAAATTTGATACTATCTTTGGTACTTTGGGATTATACCGACCACACCAGTATGAAGAATACAAAAATATAAATTTATAGAAACAAACATGATAGAACGAAAAAACAACTGTTTAATTATAAAATTACAAACTTACAAGTGTTTCCAGGTATTGTGATCGGTATCGTTGTCACTGTTATCTTATCTTTCTCGAGTAGCCACGAGGACGCCCGTGCGTGCATCACATGATTTTGCACGGTACATAATGGACACTGGTCCATGTTACAATGTCAATGTATAGTTACGGATCAGCCCCTCCTAAACTTTGATATTGTTAGCTGATAGGTTCGTTCTCGAGGGATATTTTTCATTAGTCGACATCACTATCGCATTGTGGGTGGACGGAGTGTGATCAAGAATAATAAACAAGTTTTAAGTGTTTTTTCAATAAAGAGTTTAGTAATGTTTGTGTTTTTTTTTTTTTTTTTTTTTGTGTTTGGAGATATGTGAGAGGTAAAACACTATGTACAACAAAGCATCGAACCAACTGAACACCGCAGAAGACTCTGCAATCACGTTAATCAGTGAAAGCGAAAATGTCAAATAACGTTTATTGATGTGTGGGAGTGGTCGGTATCCAATCATAAAGTACCCTATCTTCGTTTACACCTTTGTTCATGTGAACAGATACTCAAAATCATTATCATTAACTGGGTGTTGAATATGTAATGCTCTGCTTTCTACCCTTTTAAATGGAGTCAGGTGGAAATATAAGTAATTTTAAAGCTTATTATATTTCAATGTTTATTTGTATGATTTTTCAATAAAGACTTTAATGGACCCTGTGGGAATATCGTACAACGTTGTATAGATGACAATGTTTGAATGCCACATCATATAAAGCCTGTTTCTTTTGTCCTGATAAGAGCCACAAAGGATCATCCTTTCAAAAGTGGTGACCAGGGAAAGTAATAGACATTTCATAGTAAAATCTTTAAAGCCCTTGTCATACATAACCCCTTAACGTCATTCACAAAGGAAAGAATTTTCAATTAGAAGTATCTGTCTAGTGCTGGAAAGTTAATTTACAAAACTCGTTTATAAACATGTACACTATAACTCTTAAGAGCAAGGTCAATACGTAAAAAATTTGATCAAATGTCTTCTCGTTAGTTTAATAACAATAGACATAGACAATAGACAATGTACATTTAGTTCTAACAAATCATAAGAGAATGGGACATTAGCGTCAAAAAATAAATGAATCAGCACAATGATTAGAACAAATATGGATTTGTGATCCATATATTAGTTACATGTTTATGTCCACATAAGGTCTCGTCCGAAGATAAAAATTCATTTATGAAATAGAATGGGTGTTTCATACAGCCAGGGTCTTTAATTAATGTTTTTCGTGCTGTATGTTTTTCTTGGGACTTGTTGTCCAGCAGGCAGCACATCGTTTGAACAACGCGTTCGCTCTCCCATATAGGATGGCTTTTCTCTTCTAAATTGACAAATGGTGTGTAGAAAGCGAAGTCTGCAGTATAGCAGTGTTGTGTTTGGTGTACGTCACGGCCACGTGAAGTTATTCTCATGGCATAAGTTATTACACTGATATATAGAGTGATATCTACAGTCAGACATCTTTGATAGTGATCAACAAAAGCAGCTCTAACAAACTCGTCTCTTGACCTGCAACCCACTAGTGTTCGTATGCACTTCTTTTGTAAGATTAATGGGTTCTTTTTGTATATTTGACGGAACGAGATAAGCCAAACCCCCAAACTAAAATACCATAAGCCGGAAGATGTTTTTTCAAATAAGTGCATAAATAAGCATTTGTTTGCCGGCTGCACATCACTAATTTGTCTTATTCTTCGATTACATACAACAGTCCAGAACTTAGCTTCCTGCTCAGAGACTGTCAACATGAAAGGTCCAATTAAAGACTTGTGTCCAGATGTATAGACACCTAGATACGTTTGCAGCTTCCTACTCTAACATCTATGTTAGGTAGAGTTTTCCTCCCGCCGCTTCAAGTCTTTCGTCTTGTCCCATTATTAAATGTTGCGATTTTGTCTTCATTTTTTTTAAAAGTTACCACTAGCTGTTCAGATGGCATTACTTGATGCTGGCTACATTCAGTGCTATGTACGTTGACACTTTCAAGTGGCCTCTTGTTTCCTTGTTTTACATTAATAAAAAGCACAAGTATCATCCGCTAACATGATAGTGGTTAGCAAATTCTTGCGGAAGATATCTATAGGCAGGTCATTTGTAAAAAGTACAGAATAAAACAGGCCCCAAAATACAGAGCCTTGAGGTACGCCTCTCACTCGAGTTATGTTCAGCCAGCTAGATCTCACCGAACGAGTCCATAACCATTGTCGCCGAATCGAAGACCAGCTGAAACAACCAGTTGTTTGTCCTATCATCAAATAGCTGTCAAACCAACTCGCTGTGATAATGCCAGAAATCCACAAGAGCTTTCATTTTTGTTAGAAGTTGTTTATGAATCCAGAGCTGTCAAATGGCTTGTACTAAAGTCTAATAAAAAACAGGATGCACAGGTTTTGCCATTTTAAAGTGTGATCATTTAAGGGTTTTCTATTAGACTAACTAATAGCGCATTGAGTGAAGAACGTCCTTTGAGAAAAACCCAGGGGGCCGGTAGTGTGCTAAATTATTTTCCAGGAAGGTGAGTAACAAGACGAATAAATCAAGGCCACCCTTTTCAAAAAAACTTTAGATTATTGTTGATATCAGTGAATATTGGTCGATAAATTACTAGCATCAGAGGTGCTACCCCTTGCTTTGCAAGAGGAATAAACCTTCGCCAATTTTAAGCCTTGTTGGAAATTACCTCCCTTCTGCGAATGATTTTCGGTTTAACAAAGGTTTATTGGGTCCGTCAGTTCCATTACTCCAAATTTCCGCAAGCCTATCGAAGATACGCAGAGTCCAATTCCCATAAGAACATTTTGTTTTTAAAGGAAGATATGATCTTTAGTACGTTCTCCCGAAGTGGTAGGAAAATGTGTTAAGGTGGAAACATTATTCGTGAGCCGTACAAGTAGGGGTGGTTTTGGATGAGCCTCATAGGAGCCCTTTGTCTGCCGCTGTAACTAACCTAGAAATTTGAGGTATTCAGCGATCGGGGAAGGTTCAGTAAATTTTGCCCTAATAACCCATCCATTAATTCCTTCGACGTATGTGATAGTTTGTTTCCCTTTCTGTATTTACTACTGCCCATAAGGCCTTTGACTGTATTGTTCTGCATGTAAAAAGAATGTGGTCTGTTACTGCTTTACCGCCGTTATCTCTTTAAGGGGCTTAAATCATATGGCTTTCTTTTTAGAGGCATGGTCCCTTGCTTATGGAATACAAGTGAACCAATAGTGGTTTATACTATCTGTGCTTTTAAAAAAACGTTACGTAGTTCTTTCAGCCTTCAGCATCTGTTGATTTTTATTTCTCCTTTTTCCGGTTACTCGTAGATCTTGTTGGAGTGCAAGCAGAATTTAATTATCATTCCAAGGTGTTACTAATCAAAGGGTAGGCTGTGTCTGCCATCTATAGCAGTAATCCGATCTACCCCTAAGTCGTGTTGTAGTTGTATTTTAATGTCCCTCATGTTCCTTTCAGAAAACTTGTCGTTTTTCAGTCATCTGGGCTGTTGGTTTTACCTGCTTGGTGAGTGTCCGTACAGAGCTGTAGCCGTATGGTCAGAGATCCCCTCATCCTAAACCTCCACAGTTATTGTTTCAATTCTTCTACATTAGTACATCACACAATCTATTGATGATTGTGAAAAAGAGGTTATGCAAGTAGATTTGAAGAGAAATTCTGAACATACCACAGCTTCTCATTAAATCCTCCAACAGCATGTTGTCTCTGTTAAACTTTAGGCAGTCTATGTTGATGTCCCCCATAACAATTAATCGGACACCTCCAGAACGGTACCAAACCTTTGTATGCATTGGGATATAAGCGTCAAGGGATTCCTCTAGGTTGCCCTTGGTTTCTATAAATACCCTCAATGTACAGACAGCCGATCCTGAAGTTTTATTCTTATAAAGCCATGTCACCAAACCATCTCTACACTCTGCACTTCAATAGAAATTGGATCAAATAGAGTTATTAGTGAGTTTTTGACAGTAAATACACACACCCTCCTTTTTTATGAACATGCCGACAAAAGTCCCAATCAATAGTATAATCAGTCAGAGTTAAGTGATGTGCAGCTGGTCATTGCTCTAGACCATGCTCAGTGAGGATTAGAATAGCAGGCTCTAGTCGTTGAAGATAAGGATTTATTTATGTCAAGTTTGGAACGGAGAAGCATGTCATCGTTTTGGTGTAAAATTTGTTAAGTGTTTCCTTGTTCAATTGGGTATTGTAAAGCGGTTTTTCATTTTGAAATTGCTGAGGCCGTCCTTGTCTAAAAAATATATTGTCCTGTTCATCATCTGCTCGTGGTGGGATACCGCTGGCCTGATTCAGATGGAGATTGTTGGCTTATAGGAGGCCGGGAATTTACGTGAATGAATTTGACTCATATGCAATCAGCATTCGGCAATTGTTTGTTTTGTCATGATCGAAATGTAGTAATCAATGTTTTGTTGGTGTAGAACTCTCTTATACTCTCATCTTGTAGTTCATGATCTGTGCATGCATCGGAGGCTTTAGTACTGAGGCTTTAAACGACTCCTTGTGACTAAAAAACGGACGTCACCTGTAAGGTGTTACCAATGTTCACCTCCTGTGGATGCTTTAGCATTATTGTTACGACATCTCAAATCCGTCAAAATAACACATTTTGGGGTTTTTTTAATTTTTTAGCTTGGAGAACCACACTAAAGAGGTTCTTTCCCTGTACGAACTCCCGTCTAAACTCCTGAGTTTCCTTTTGTTCCCTGAGGTAGACTTATTCAGGGTAGAATCTAAGCGGATCATCTGTTTATTGATTGCATGGTTGAGTAGATTTAGATGCTATAAAGATAGTAGGTAGGATTCTTCCAGACTTCATTTAAATGAAGGTGAGTGTTGTCCAGAAGTGCTTGACATTTGTTGCTCCATTTCCTTAGCCTCCTCTTTAGTATTAGCAATCTACGAGTTCACTTGACAAGGATTGTGGTGCATGAAGAGGGGTGACTTTCCTATGGAGTTTTGGGTGGATTTGTTTATTATTGCTGCGCAGACATTTAATCTGTTCATCCATGGCATTATGGCTCGATTTTTTAGAGGATCCGATTTGTCCAAGAGAACTGAGAGGAATGGTATTATTCTGTTTTGATAGTCAGGGGACATTGTTTGAGTTCCTGTAGACCTGTACTTCCTGTCATTTTTTTTTTCAGGTGTCTGTTGCTGCAGTGTCCATCTAATGTTACTCTCTAATTCTTTCTTGCAATCTTATTTTCCAATCTTTAATCATATTCGAACTGTTTTTCCCGTCATGGTCCTCAACAATAGTTTGTGCTTCCGAACCACATACAGTGTTTCCTTGGTCAACTGTACTTCGAGCTGCCGATATCTTTTCTTGGAGCCTTTCCATAGGTGCGAGCATACTGTCCTTCGTAGTTTTCTAACTCCTCTACTTTTGGCTTCTAGACTATTCAGTTTGTCTTGGAGTCTACCGATTTTCATTTTTTAAGTAGTTTTTTTTCCTGGAGAAAAGCGGATTCCGATTTTGGCGGCTTACTATCATGCTGTTCCTCCTCGCTACTCTGTGTGTCACATTCTGTCAGACTTTTATCGAGTGTCTTGGAGTGAGTTGCTTAAGGGGTTAAGTGTCAGAGTTCCTGATTTATATGGGTTTTAGTTTGAGGGAGTTCGTGTGAGACAGACTCCGCCATTATCTAGGCGTTCATGAATTTTTGTGTTTATTAAAATTGGTGGGTTTGGTGTTTCCCATGTAGTGTGCGTGTATTCTGTGTATAGGCATATGTCAT
>NW_025789868.1:0-6416 GCF_021130785.1 Homalodisca vitripennis
CACTTTTCAGACATCGTTAATCTTTCCGTACACTCAGCAACAAGGCAAATTATTGCAAATCTTCCGCCTCGATATGAGTCAGTTTTCACAAAAAACTTCCAGAATGTATTACATTGCAAACCAATGATAGTTATTAAAAAGAAAAAAAAAACGCTTTTTTTGTCCAAGCATTCTACACAGGGGCAAATATAGGGGAACATAATTAGTACCTTAATTTAATTACTTAATTTGATTTATTTTTCAATAATAAGATATTATTAAGAAAACACATAACGCTTAAAATTGTTGATTAAAATTACTTTTTGTTACCAGCTTAGTGATTAAAAGAAAAAAATTATTATTATTTTTTTAAAAAAGAAATTAGATATAAATAGTTTTGGGATCAGCACAATTTAGGATATTATAAATTTTACACAAAAACGACTCCCCCCAAAATTTTTTCGATACGATACTCGCACCTCTAGGCGGGGCTACATGTACAAGAACTATTTGTTTCTTTGATGTTGCGCGTCTGCTACAGGGGTCCGCCGAGAAGAGGGTCGTCACGTCAGTACCGCGACAATCTGGGTCACTCCTAGCAGGGAGATACCAGAGCATGCAAGCTCTAAAAGGAAAATAACTTCCCTAAGGGATGGAAGGGAAAAATTTGGGGTTTTAAAGGGAGTAATATGGTTCTGAGTGACTACTTGCTATTCTAGACCCTGGAGTAACAAAATAGATTAGAGTGAAAAGATAAGGAATTTTTGATATCCGTCATATAATCACCAACATTTTGCATCTTATATATTCCAGATGATCTCGCTTTAGGATTAAAAATTTAAAAATAGGTCCTGAAGGAACATGATAGGGTGCAGAGATAGGGCTTCTATCGGTTTAAAAAACAAAAATACCATATAAGGAATAAACTCAATTTTTATACAAACGATTAACTATTTTTACGTTGTGAAGCAGCAAATGGAACAGTTAGCAGTCATAGAACTTGAATTTTGCGTCATTCACTCCCAAGGTTTTCCAAGGAACTTTGTACGGGTTTTATATATTACGCCTGAATAACCTCCTTTTGAACGCTATGTTTATTCTGTTCTGAAGCAGTGATATTTATAGAGTGAAGAGATAGAGAATTTTCTAATATCCGTTACTTACTGTATGGATTCCAAGGAACATTTATAAATATCTGTTAATGTTTCCATGTGACCTCCTTTGAAGGCAAAGTACTCTTATAATCCGGCTTGAAGCAGCGAGATAGATGTAATACAAAGATTGGATGTTCTCTCTAGCTTTTTAACCTATATCATGGATAGAAAGGGAAATGTTTTTTTTATTTTTTTATTTATGATTCTGGAAAACTCTAATGCTGGACATAAACTAGAATAGTGTTTAAACTTTTTAAATTAAATTCAAGACAGAAGTGGTTATTTTTTTGATTAATTACTTAAGATTAGTCAATCTGGTCAATACAAAAAGACTGAAGTTTCTACGTAAATCCTTAATTAGTGATTTTTTCCCTCATACGTACAACGGGTAAAATTATTAAAGTCGTATCCCATCAATTACGTACAGCTTTTCAATTTCGGCCCCGATTCCTCAATTGACAGTTAATCTTCCTTAAAATGTTGTAAACAAAAAAAGAAGAAGGAAGGAAAGTTAAAAAAATTTTTTGCTATGTATTGAGAGGGAGGGAGGGAAGGAAAATCGAATAGGTTGAAAACGTCGGCAAAACGAAGTAACAAAAAATTTAAAAACTTACTTTGTAAAGATAACGTATTCAAATATTGTAACACTGATCCTATTGAACAAAGGGGATTCAACAAAATACATATATTTATTAGAGAAACCTAAGATATTTATCACATTAGTCGCTGGGTTTCTGGCCCTTACCAGAAACCTTTTGTGTTTGGATGCCGATTGACTCTTGTTCTTTTTGGAGTCGTGGTTATGTATCAGATCACTGTCATTCCCGAGGGATGACCTTTGCAAGTAGGACAAGACACCAAGATACTGCATTAACGAGCTCCCCCCCTAAAGCTTTCAGTGAATACCAGCCATGTGTTGGACTAAAGAATGGTTACCACAGTAAATCGATCAAGAAGTAACTGGAAGTGGAGAGTCATTAGGATCGCTTGAGAAAGGGTGGGAGGGGGGGAACGTAATGTATTTTTACGCGTTAATGGAGGTTGTCATAGATGAATACATTGGCATTCTTTGCCGTTTAGGGATACACGGAGTCGTAATTAAAAAATGGCCCTTGTATGACTAGCGTATTGTGTTTTAGGGTTTTTGATACCTTATTAACAAACTCAGTATATACCCGTTCTCGAAAGGTTATGTTTCTGCTATTATAACACACAACGTTGGCCAGTGTCTGTAATCCTGTATTCGTTTTAAACATTTTTTCCACGCGCCAGTTTTGGTTAGGAATATGTGAAATTTAGGAGCAGCTTGGGATCATAAACAAAAGGTATTTTAGAACAATTTTAGGCATAGTAAAGATTGATTTTGTTGGTAGCATATTATGCCACTTTTGGATTAAATGCACATTATTTTACTGTTGGTAACCAAACCTTTTGTTGTTACAGAAAATATTCTATATACGTATGATTTTTGTTCACTGAAAACTAACCTTCGTATTTGCGTACTAGCAATTTCACGTGGCTTCGCACACAATTTCGTAGGGATTTTTACATGTATGAGCACTTCGCGTTCGTGTGGATTATATTTCCGATGTTAATATTGAGTTTTGCTTGATCCCACGACCAAGAAACGTATGTCGAAAAGTGTGGCATTTGTGGGCCATTGTAATTTACTCTGGTCTTAGCATGTTTTTGCCATTATTGCCTTTGCCTTGATGAAGAAAATATATAACACATACACAGGGCTAAGAAGCCTATGTATATGAAATAGCAAGTTAATGGATTTTGACATTCTTTAAATGTATAGTAACAGTTAATAGTAACTTTGTATTTGATACCTGCATTACAGTACAAAACAAGCACTCCAAAACATAATATTTGTCGAAATTTACAAATAATATTTGTACTAAACCTTTTAATTTTCAAATTTCGATGTTTTCTTATAGTGTGCTCAACAGCGGTTGCAGAAATAAGAAGTTTTGTTACTATCAAGCTTACTATGCTTTTTAAGATAAACGGTTTGAAAAATTAGAACTTGGGCTTGGGAAAAAATAGTTATTTTATATCACTAGATAAAGAAAACACTTTTTCCAATATATAATTTTTTTTTTTTCGTGCAAGGCCTTTCTGAATCAAAAATTCCATCATCGGCACTTCACAAATTATAAAAAGTTTAAAAATTTTTTTAATAATAATTTTAAATAACATATTAAACAATTTGGATGTATGGTTGCCATACAAAAAATTTTAAACAAATTTAATTTTAATTTTTTTATAAATTGAATGAGAGTAAAACTAATTTTAATTGGTCCGTCTCATTATTGATAAAATTTTTTTTTGATTTTTGGGAATGTAAAATGTTTCCCCAAACATTTAATGTGTTGTGTTTTTTTAACTTCTTTTAATAACGTAAATTTTTATTAGAGATTTGGGGTCCAGATTCAATACAGTGATTCGCCAAGCAATTTTTCATTTCTTCCATATTTTATGTGGCAAAGTGTTCTTTAAATCGTGTTTTAATGTTCCTTTTATTTTGGCCAATGAAAAAATTTTATCCAGCTTGCATTTAAATTTCTAAATTCCTGATTTTTTTTCGAAGGGGTTTTTGTCCTTGGGTTTTTTCCTAATATTTGTGATAATTTGTTTTTTGTTTTATAAGTGATGATTTTTTGTATGTTTTTAAAAAATTTTCTGCAATTTATTGAAATGTTTACTGTATTTGTACAATGAATTTTGTTTATTACTTGAAGTGGTAGTAATGTTTTTCTAGTTTTTCTTAATTTTCTCTTGATTGTTTGTGAAGTATTTTTGTCAATAATTTGTGTGGTTAACCGTTAAAAATAGCAAAAATCTTTATGTAGTTTAACTCTTTGTTGTAGTTATCGATAGATAGTGGAGTATTCAAAAGTCTGAAAATCATTGAGTTGAAACAGCCTTTTTTTGTTGAGGGGGAGGGTTTTTTCTTTGACAATAAATCTATTTAAATGCGTGGGTTTCCTGAAAATGTCAAATTCAAATTTTATTGGTTTCTAATTACTAACACATCTAAAAATGGTAACTATTGTTTTGCTCAATTTCGTATGTAAATTTAAGGAGGGAAAAACGAATTTAGGGTAAGATAAAGTTTTGTAGGTTTTCTTTTTTTTTAAAATATTGCGAAGATATCATCAACATATCTTATCCACTTTTTTGGGGAAAAATTTTTTTCTTTTTTGTTTTAGCCGTATTTCAAAAAAAACCATAAAAAAATTTTGCAATAAGCATAAAAGAGGATTTCCCATTGCTGAAAACCATCAATTTGAGTGTAGTATGATTCTTTAAATTGAAAATATTATGATTCATACACGGGTTTTTTTTAACAGGAATTTCATCAACTTTTTCTTTTTGTAAATTTAGGAAGACCCAATTCAATATTATTTCCATTGTATCTCAAATTGGAACATTGGGATACGTAAAAACTACGTCAAAGGATATTAGATATTCGTCTTCTTCTATAATAGTGTCTTTTAAATTTATTGTATAAAATCATATCTATTCTTGACCGAAATGAAGGAAGAGGTTTTAAATTTTGAAGTGTTCTTTAAACCATGGAAAGAAAAAAGGGTTTGGGGAGTTTTATTTTGACACTATGGGACCATTCCATTTCCAGGTTTGTGTATTTTTGGAAGACAATATAATTTGGGAAAAGTAGGATTGGGAATTAAGTTTTCTGTATAATTGGGGGCGATTATATTTTTGCAGTTTTTTTTAAGGGTTTTTGAAAAATTTTTGTACTTTAGTATAGGGGTTTTTTTAAAAATTTGCTGTATTGTCCATTATTTAAAATTGTTTCACTCTTCAAAAAATTATCTTTGTCCATAATAACCCAAAAGTATTACTTTTTTCGGGTTTCAAATAAAATACATCCTTTTTTTTTTAAACCTTTACAGTGTAACTTGTTTTTTGAATATTTATACGAAATTTTGCTCATTTATACTTTTAGAAACGTAGAATAAAAACAATCTAATTGCAGTTTTCTTCTCTCATCAAAATTTTTAATGTTACTTTCTACATCTATTATCATATTTTTTTGTTATCATCTTACTTTTTTTTATTAAAATGTAAACCTTTATTTAAAAGATTCATTTCTTTTTTGGAGAAGCTTTCTGATGACAATTACATACCAGTTGTTGATCTTTTAAAAAGCGATTTTTTTCTTCATAAAAAGGGTTCATTGTCATTCTTAAGTATTTAAATTTGTTTTTTCCAATTTTTGTTGTTTCTTTTTTATTTAAACTCAATACTTTCAAGAATATTAAAGTATTTCTCTTGAAAAATCCAGTAAATAGTTTGATAAATGTTTAGTTATTTCCCCCAAATGAATTCTAAGGGCCCGTAACGAAAGTTTTCTTGCTAGATAAAAATTTTTTATTTCAAGATTAAGCCCAAATTTTAATTTTAATTAATAAGACTTTATCTTATTTTTTATTTTTTGATTGGTATGTTAACTTTAATAAAATTTTGGAAAAAATTTGTTTCTTTTACATTTTCTTAAAAAAGAATGTCTAAATCTAATAACCTTACTTTTTTTTGTTTTGTGGAGTCTGTTTAGCTCACGGGGTTGAGGCCATGTTGAAAAGTAGAATCGGAGCATTGGAAAAAATAGTTATTGTAGTATCACAATAAAGAAATACGACGTTTTTCCAATATATAATTTTTTATTTTCGTGCAAGGCCTTTCTGAACAAAGATTCCATCATCAGGCACTTCACAAATTACAAATGTTTACATTTTTGTAATAATAATTTTATAAAACATATGGGAAACAATTTGGTGTATGGGTTTGCCAGTATCAAATATTTAATCAGAAATTTAATTTTAATTTTTTAAAAATTGAGAGAGAGTAAAAATGAATTTTTAATTGGTCCGTCTTCATTGATTCAAAAGGCCTTGCACGAAATAAAAATTAATATTGGAAAAATGGTTTGAAAAAAATGTAAATTAATCAGTTGCTGTCAAAAAACAAGTTTACACAAAACAGTAATTAAAAGAAACTGCTCAAGTAATACAAATTCAAACTAATATTTTGTTTGCTGAATGTAACTTTAGAGGACAAGAAAGGGGTTTTTTCGCAAATATAGATACAAAGGAGCGTAGCCCGGAAGAATTTTTGGAAAAAGAAAAGTCCTATTAGTTAAATAAGGGCCATAAGAATTACCATGTAAAAATTCAGTGCAATTATCCGTGTGTTTTGTATAGAATAACACAAAACAACACCATTAGTCTTTAAAAGAAATATGTTTTTTCC
>NW_025789869.1:0-6749 GCF_021130785.1 Homalodisca vitripennis
ATCAGGTACATATATTTAAACTACAATTTTTTCATAAAAATAATTTATTCTTTATATTATATGGTTGTTAAGTATTCAACTTTACGCTATATACACACAAATAACATAAAAAATTCTTCAATGTTTTTCTACAAGTTATTTTATAATTAATTTACTATAGTACATGATATAGACAATGACACAACATTAAATACTTAAACAAAATATCCATTTACATAAAAACAAAATTATTTAGCTGTATTATTGAACTAGATGTTAAATCAGAACAAAAAAAGGTTCATTTTTTTTTAAGAAAATGAATTCTGTTCAATATTCCTAGAACTCATTATTTTCATTACGTGTAGTGTTAGAGTTATCAACAATTCTGGTTATGCATGAAACAACTCTAATTGATAAACAAGAACTTTGTGAATTGCATAATGGCACTAAAAATACCATAGCTATACTCAGACCGGTTTATTTGGACAATTTTACTGGAAACCGGGTTCACCACATTTGTATGGTGGCGGGACATGACGGGCCCGACCGAATGTCTTTTCTGGAGTCCGCCAAAGCTACAAAAAACCCTGGCTATACTTACGTTTATTGTCTATTCTAAAAACTGACAACTTTATAACAGATAAAATTACCTGGATCCTTATAACTAATGAGGTTTCTTCACATAAAACTACTGGAGGAAAATACTTTATTTACAGGAACATTTATTTACTAATTTTCGTTAAGTAACTATTTTAATAAGAATCTGGAAGTACTTAATTAATTTTGATTGACCTAGTTTGTGTTGTGAAACAGATTATTTATGATGGTTGACTGAATAGGATCTCGGGAGATAAAAAGTGAAGGTTATTGAAGTTGTCAAATTTTCTTTTTTTTAAGTTAGGATAATAAATGAAACCATTATAATAACTCCAATAATACTGGTAATCTATTTTACTCTTTAACAGTTTTGTTTTTAATCACAATAGCGGTATATTTAATAATCACAAATATCCTGTGATTCACACATAATAAACAATTGATTACATTATACTTCTGGTTAATCCGATTATTACAGGGTCTTGAACAGTCTACAAAAACCCAATAAAATGTATACCAATAGTTTAAAAAAGTTTGAAATAGTTAAACTTTAAATCAACCATTGTTTATTTTTCTAGTGAGACATCCATGATTGTTATAGTGTGAATCATGCAGGAGGCTGCTGGTCGGTCAAGTCCACTTCGTCCACCTCCCCGCCAATTGTACGCCCCAAAATGCCACTACACCACTTGCTCCGCGCGAATGCTTTGCGATGGTCCGTTTGGCAATGATGACACCCGCTGCCTTCATATAGTCTGAAGCTCTTCGAACATCTGGAAGAAGTCTGTCTCCTGAATCTCCACAACCAAGTAGTTCAGATGATTTTTAAACATAAGCATCAATTGGTGATAAACACATTAGTGGAGAGGGGTTCAAAAAGTTTGGAAATAAGTGTAAAAAGGAAATCAATGAAACTTTTATTTATTTAACTTAATAGTCAACATACTCAACTGCTGATTGGAAGATTAAGAGTAATTACTATTGCTTTTGTGTTTTACAAGAGGAATTATTGAGGAGAATTAATTCTGCATGGATTGTAACTACCAGAATTCTAATTCCTGCCTACAGTAATAACTGGTGGAAAAGGGACAACTGGCTTTCGGACATGTGCCATTTCTTATAATGTTACAAAATGTATAACACAATATTCCAAGGAATTGAAATTCTATTTCTCTTTGTCAGGTGATGATATCAGTTCATGGAAAAAGAGAAAGAATGAAAAGAGGTTGAAAACATTTCCGAAAACTACTTGGACGATTCCATCATTCTCTTTTCTTCTTCCCTAGGGATCCCTCTTCCCAGGACAGGAGAAGATGGAACCTAGGTGTTATCACTCCACAGGATGCAAGTCATGAGCACGAAAAAATTCAAGAGCACTATTTATTATGAGTAGGCCATCAAAAGCCTATAGACTCTGGACTATAAAATCTAAGGGACAGTGTAAATTATTGTACCATTGGGAGATGTGCAGGGTTTTCTTGGAAAGAGAGATGAAGCTAATTTTGTTGGTGCAAATGAAATTTAATACAGACCATGTTGTGTGTTTGTGATACATTGGTTGAGCAGTGATGAACTGATGGAGGCTGGGTTCTACCAGATTTTAAAATTGATCAGCGCATTTTGTAGATCTTTCGGGCCAAAGAGGGGGCACTGCAATATTTTTAAGATCCAGCATGGCCTGGGCGAGGAGAAGGAGATGACTTTTTTAACAGAAAACTGTCTAGTCAATATTTCTGTGAAGTTAGCTGCTTGTATTTATAAAGGCGATTAACCTAGTTTGTATCGAATTATATAGAGTTTCCTGACGGTCAGAACTTTGACAATTTTTATTGAGCACATGTATGAAATTGTTGAGTAATTTTATGAATAGTAATAAGAATAAGGCATCCAATATATGCTATGTGGCGATTATTAATATTGATATTTTAGTCAATGACTCTAGGAAAGCTAAAGTTTTTAGATTTAATTTTAGGTTTTAAACCTTTGAACAACCATTTCTGATGTAACTAGGCCTAGTACGAATTTCTGTGGATTGGCGGATCATGTTTTGACAAACATTGCACACTACTGTACCATTTTGGACAGAATTGAGAATGCTGCAGTGGAGCCTATGGTTATGTCAGACCATCATGCGGATTGTTCTAAAATGCAAATTGTTACAAAGGAAAGATAACGTTACCAGTCATGTAAATAGTAGGCTAACCAATGTAATTAGTTCTAAGCAAAATGATTTTAAAAAATTGTCAGAACAATTGATTATATCAATTCATTGTATTTTGTCACTCTAATTAGTAAAATTAACTGGTTGCTTCTGTTATGTGTTAAAATAGCATAGATGATAAATTTGACTATTTTTTAAATAAATTTATGAACATTGTGAATATGGCTTTTCCTATTAAGTATGTACCAGCTGTTAGGGATTAGTGTAAACTTCCCTCTTGGTATAATACAGACCTCACCAAAGAACTTAAGGAAAGTTGTTTATATATGTATGCTCTAGTATAAGTCTACAGGCATAACCTACTTTAAAGAATGTTATATGAAATTAAAGAAGGAAATATAAAAGCGATGTTAGAATGTTGTAAGCTGCGTTTTAATTGTGAGAGGGGTGTTCCATCTGCTAAAAATAAAACCTAAAATTATGTGGTCTATTATTAATGAAAATATAAAAGTAATAGTGATAGGTCTAAAAGTACAGAAGTGTGTAAGTAGTATAACAGCTTGTTGATTTCAATAACTTTTTTTGTGAAATAGTGTAAAAGATCTCATTGCTAATGTGCCTTTTTCTAGTCAGTCTATGTCATACTAAAATTTAAGATAAGTTAAGTGTTAATGTGTCTAACTGAGAATTTAGTATTACTGAATGTAAAGGTTGAACAGATGTATGATGCTCATAATTTGTTAAGTTAATAGTTCAAGTCTGGATGTGTATGGTTTTAATTCTGAGCTGTTTAGAAACTTGCTGCACCTTTTATATTGCGAAAGCTCTAGCCTATCTCTTGAATCTTTGTATTAATAATGGTACATTTCCAAGGTGCCTTAAGCTGGCAAAGGTTATACCACTGTATAAAAAAGGTACACGGAAAGAACATAAGAGTTTTAGACCTGTCTCGATAATTCCAATTGTTTCAAAAGTGTTTGAGGTAATAATAAATTTAGGCAAGTAATTCAGTATTTTGAAAGTAACCTATTGTTATCAGATAGTCAGTTTGGTTTTAGGCCTAAGAGAGAACACTAAATGCTATTGTAAAATTTATGAAGAACTGTATTCATGGTGTAGATGATAAAAAAGGGGTTTCATAGGCAATTTCTTCGACATGTCTAAAGCCTTCGACACGGTAAATCATGAAATTTTGTTAGATAAACTTAAGTATTATGGTTTTGATGATCTGTCTTTACAATTTTTTAAATCATATCTCAAAGAGAGATATCAAATGGTTGCTTTTAATAGCTATGTTTACACTTGTGCGATTTTGCGTGCGTTTGAGGCATGCTGCACAGCGCATGCGCTAGCGCACGTGACGCATGCGGAGAAGAGTGCTTGTTTTCCGGGAAAACAGTCTTCTTTCTGAATCGCATGCTGCAAAGCAAGCAGTTCCATAATTTTGGATATTCGTGCGTCAAACCGTGCTGCATATATTTATTATTACAGTTGTTATTTAGTTAGTTTTGTTTATATATTACAGGATGTCTTCAGATAAACAAACTGTTGATTTTATAGAAGACTACAGACACTATAGTGTATTGTGGGACATAAAGGACAAGTGTTATACCAATAAAAACAAACGTAATGACGCTTACCATGCACTAGGTGAGAAGTACAAAATGAGTGAAAAAGGTGTTAAATCCAAAATTAAAAACCTTTGTTCATATTTTTCAAAAGAACAACAGAAAATGTCGCAAAGAAAATGGGTGCCAGTGCTGATGACGTATATCAAAGTTCCTGGTTTGCCTACAAACACTTGTTATTTCTCGGAGACTCAATCACTCCAAGAACGACGAAGGACTCCTTAGAGGATACGATCACGAAGAAGTTGAAATTGGGGAAGACAATTGTTGAATTGTATACTCAGCAACAGTATTTTCCGGACGTTGTATTTGGACATGTTTGCCATCCAAGGCCCCAATGCAATGTGGATAATTCCAAACCTCATTAAAATCATGGGAAACTAATTTCCATTCGTCCTCGTTCGCAGGGAGCTGTAAAAGAAGGTCTAAGTTAAATTTTCGAACGCTTCATAAAGGTGTAAACAAAAACTATGTATGTTTTTTTCTTTCAGGATGAAGACCAACCACCAGAAAAAGAAGCACCTGAAAATTAAGATACAGCATCGTCTTCTTGTCGACAGCAAAAATTTCTCCCAACACCACAGACCTGCAGAGGAATTAAAAGAAAAATAGATGATGATGGGAAAAAAGAAGAGGCTGCCTTCGCATTTTTTGAAGTAGCAGCTAAATCATCTGAAAAGGATGACTGTTCTATATTTGGGAGATGATAGCAACCCAGCTAAGGAAGTTGACTCCGCGTAACCAGGCAATTGCCAGAAATAGAATACAAAATTTGATTTTCGATTTTGAAATGCAGGAAATGAATAATTCTTTACAAAATAACACAGTAGCTCCTCGGCCCCTCTTCAGATTCTTCTTATGGTACCCACTACGAACCTACCATTAGTTCCCAACTACAAATTTCCACAGAGAAATCCCAGCATCCAAGTAATGTGCTTGGGGAAGTACAGCAGTTTTTGTGTGTTTTAACCTTGATAATACTGAGAAATAAGTGTTATAGTAGGGTAATAATGTATGTAAATAAAACATTATTACTTGACAAAATCTTGGAGTGCTTCAATTATTGCCTTTAAGACCCCTAGCATCATCGACGAAATCAATGGCTTAGATACTTTGAACAGGTACATTAAAGATGCAAATGAGTTACCTGTTGCTAAATATCTTAGACATATCGCTAGTCTGATCTTAGGAGGAACAGCTTCTCTGAAGGTAGTATTTTTCTTCTCTATTTTTGCTCTGACTAATTCTAAAAGGTTATAAAAGTTTTCTCTACTCATTCTGGTAAAGTTTTGAATAGAAAACTTTCATTCAGTTCCAAACCGTTCAAAATACCATTATTCCTCCTTTTAAAATAATCACACATCCACATAGACCTAACTTTCCTTTTACGTTTACGCACTTTTGACAATAATAAACACGCTACACTAATACCAGCTAACACAGCGTCACTGTCCATTTTAACACTAAATAATTATTAAAGACACTGCGTCAAGCATACAAATAACGCTAAAATGTAAACAGCAATGAAGCATGCGTCAAAAGAATGCTTGGAAAAGCATGCGCTTGACGCAAGACGAAACAAAAATTGAAAAGAAAGTTGAATCGAAAATCTCACA
Source organism: Homalodisca vitripennis (assembly GCF_021130785.1). Lineage (NCBI taxonomy): Eukaryota > Metazoa > Arthropoda > Insecta > Hemiptera > Cicadellidae > Homalodisca > Homalodisca vitripennis. The sequence continues at coordinate 5,982 of NW_025789869.1, forward strand.
AGTGTAAACATAGCTAATGGAAGCTCTTCTCAATACAATGCAGTTACAGCAGGGGTTCCACAAGGATCCATTTTGGGACCTGTATTATTTATAATTTATGTAAATGACCTGCCAGCCTCCATAAATAACAATGTGACAAGATCATACATGTTTGCAGACGACCTAGCAATCTTACTGAATTGTAAAAATCTTAATGTAGTAAATGATTCTCTACTAGTCGCTAACTCAATTGGTGAATGATTGGTGTGCGGCGAACGTCCTCTGTGTAAACCATGAGAAAACTCAGGAGATTAATTTTAATTTACAACATAAACCAAACCATGATAATGTAAAGTTTCTAGGTGTTCACCTCCAAGAGAATCTGAAATGGAACAGGCATATAGAAGTTTTATGTAAAAAATTAGCAAAAGGCATTTTTTGTGTTGTTAAGATTGAGATTAATTGTAAATATTGAAACATTAACTGCAGTATACTATGCACACATCCAGAGTCATTTGTCCTATGGAGTTATTGTATGGGGCAATGATCCTAACACCAAAAGACTTTTGATATTGCAGAAGAGAGCTATTAGGATAATGTGTAATGTAAAAAATAGAACCCATTGCAAACCTTTGTTTAGACAATTAGAGGTGTTGACTGTGCCTTCTATATTTGTTCTGGATGTATTACTGTATGTTAAAAATAACTTGCAGACAATAACAGTAAATAGCTCTATACATAATTACTTTACTAGAAATTGTTCTAATCTTACAGTAAACTACTGTACCT
>NW_025789870.1:0-1603 GCF_021130785.1 Homalodisca vitripennis
GTGGGGGGGGGGGGGGGTGGGGGTGGGGGCTGGGGGGCTGGGGGGGGGGGGGGGGGGGGTGGGTGGGGGGGGTTGGGGGGGGGGGGGGGCCCCGGGGGCCCCGGGGGGGGGGGGTTGCCTGTGGGGGGGGGGGGGCTGCTGCTGGTTTGGGTTTGCGGGGGTTTTTGGGGCTGGGGGTTTTGGGGCCGGGGGTGGGGGGGTTGGGTTGGGGGGGGGGGGGGGGGGGCCCCGGGGTTTTGGGGGGGGGGGTGGGGTTGTGGGGGGGGGGGGGGGGGGGGGGGGGGGGGGTTTGCTGGGGGGGGGGGTTTGGGGGGGGCTGGGGGGGTGGGGGGGGGGTCTGGGGGGGGGGGTTTTTGGGTTGGGGGGGGGGGGGTGGCTTTTTGGGGGGGGGGGGGGGGGGGTGGGTGGGGTTTGGGGGGGGGGGGGGGGGGGGGGTTTTGGGGGGGTTGGGGTGGTTGGGCTGGGGTGGGGTTTGGGGGGGGGGGGGGGGGGGGGCTGGGGGGGGTGGGGGTGGGGGGGGGTTTTTGGGGGGGGCGTGGGGGGGGCTGGGGGGGTTTGGGGGGGTTTGGGGGGGTGCTGGCTTTGGGGGTTTTTGGGGGTTTTTGGGGGGGGGGGGGGGGGGGGGGGGGGGTGGGGGGGGTGGGGGGGGCTGGGGGGGTGGGGTTGGGGGGTGTTTTGGGGTGGTTTGGGGGGGGGGGGGTTTTTTGGGGGGTTTTTTTCTTGGGGGGGGGGGGGCCCCGGGGGGGGTTTTTTTTTGGGGCGGGGGTGGGTGTTTGGGGGGGGGTTTTTGGGGGGTTTTGGGGTTTTTTTGGGGTCTGGGGGGGGTTGGTGGTGGGGGGGGGGGGGGGGTGGGGGTGGGGGGGGGGGGGGGGGGGCTTTGGTTGGGGGTGGGGGGGGGGGGGGCTGGTGGGGGCTGGGGGGTTGGGGGGGCTTGGGGGGGGGGGGTTTGGGGGGTTGGGTTTTGGGGGGGGGGGGGGTGGGGGGGGGTGGTGGGGGGGGGGGGGTGGGTTGGGGGGGGGTTTTGGGGGGTGTTTTGGGCCTGTTTGTTGGGGGGTGTGCCTGTGTGGGGGGCTGGTGGTGGGCTGGGTGTGGTTTTCTGTTGGTGGGGGTTTCTGTTGGGGGGTGGGCTGGGGGTGGTGGGCTTCTGGGGGGGTTGGGGGTGTGCCCGGCTGTCCCCTTCTCTGCCTTTGGCTTGGGGGGTGTGTGGGGGGTTGGGGTGGTCCCCGCTGCCCCTGGTTGGGGTCTGGGGGTGGGTGGGTGGGGGCTTCTTCTGGGTTTGGGGTTGGGGGGCCTGGGGGTCGGGGTCTGTTGGGGGCCCCTTTTTGGGTTTTTCTGTGGCCCGTGTGGTGGGGCTGGGTGCTGTTGCTGGGCTGGTTGGCTGGGGGGTCTGGGTTTCTGGGCCTGCTGGGTGGGGTGGCCTGGGCTGGGGGGGTTCTTTTGGGGGGGCTCCCCCTTGGGGGGGTGCTGCCCGGGGGGGGGCTGGGGGCGGGGCCCCTTGCTGGGGTGCTGGGGGGGGGGGTCTGGGGGCTTGTGGGCTGGGGGGGCGGCTTGGGGTTTTGGGGGGCGTGTGGGTGGCCCCTGGTCTTCTGTTGGTCTGGTTGGG
>NW_025789871.1:0-6446 GCF_021130785.1 Homalodisca vitripennis
AGTCGCAGGGGGCATTACATTTGCTGCATATTTTGTTCTCAATATTGTAGCTATTTTCCTTTTCGTCGTTGATAAAAATCATTATATTGCCTCAAATCATCTTGGCAAAACAGCTTTTTTTCGTTTGTAAACAGTAAGATGGCGTTCGCGCCCCGGGAATGATGTGTTCGTAAATTCGGATGTTTTTGCGGCTTACTTTTAAATTGTTTTAGATGAAGTGGGAGGGAATGTGACAGTGAACAAGATGACAATAATGAAAATAATTAAATTCTGATGGTACAAACTTACAGCAGTGATAATAAAAAGTGACGATAACCCACCGGCTAGGCCTTGTATTTTGCGTGAATTTTTGGACCAAATACTGTTAGTAAATGCGTTTTACCGGCAATGTGAAAAAAATCCTTCTTTTCGAGGTATTTTAAGAAAAACTCACTGAATCAGATGTTTTAAAAATCACGTTGTGACGAAACCTGTTGGGCTCAGGTAACCCTTTGGTGGGCTTCCCGGTTGTGGAGAACCCCCACTGGCCTTAAAGGGAAAATTTTTTGGGGGCATTTTTATTGAAAAGATACCTCCACCACCAAAGCCGGGCCCTCAAGAAAATGAAAATTTTGTACCTCACGGGGGAAAAGAAGTGAAACATGTACCAATGTAAAAATTGTCATGTTCCACTTCATCTGAGAACATTTTTGAGGTTTTCACACCCGAACCAATTCTAAAGATTATATTAAAAATTTTGTAGATGGTGTAAATATTTTTTATATAAAAAAAAACTAACATTTTGGTTCATAAAATAAAAAGGGAAATAACTAGAGTAAATGTATAATATTCTAGCATGTTTACATTAAGTGTTATGCAATTGCACCTGTTCTTACACGAAAGCATGGAAAATATCCATTCTTTTTACCCAAAAATTATAGTAATTTATTCATCACGAATGGGTTAAACACCTTATTTTTGAAGTATTGTAAAAGTGATTTTGCTTTTTTAAAAGTTTGGAAAACCATGGTATACGAATCTGGGGGGGAATAACTGTAGTAAGTTTTAAACAGAATTTCTTAATAAAAAAAGAGTTAAGAATTTTTAAAAACTAAACCTTGCATAAGATTTTTCAGGATTCAAAAATCATGACTTTATTGAGTTTATCCTGTATGGTTACGCAAATATTACAATTTATAAAAAAAATTTTTTCCCGTGATAAATGCCAATAAACTAATTGTTTATTGGCTATATTCTGTAAAATCTTTCAATAGAAAAATGAGGTTGTGGGTCTAGATTACGTTGATGTTTTGTGCTTTTACTCGTTGGCAAGTTCATGGAAAACACAAAAGAGATTGATTTAGTGGCGTGTTGCAATCCGGGGTTGATCCCACGAATTTTTTTTTTTTATGTTTATGAATGTGTGCCTGCTCTATGGAAAGTCAAGAGGATGGTTTTAGTTTTTTAAGATAAATACCATGAAAAAGTTGGTATTTTTCATTGACTATTGGCAATACAATGTCATATATATATATATATATATATATATATATATATAATATTGGCAACCGCAATAAATATATATTCTATTCTATAATTCCTATTTACATAAAGGACGAATGACCCATGTACAGTTTTCCTTCAGAATTAAAATTTTTAAAACCTTATAACGTCAGTATATCTTTTAAACGACTTCCAGCAAACGGCACAAATGTAAAAAAAAAAAATTAAATGTGTAAAGTTCTTTTTATTTTTACTTTCTATAATTATGGTAAGTATAAAAAAGTAAAAATTTTAAAATTATAAAGTCACTGTACTCAGGATCGTCAATGTTACGAGACATGTTATTTATCACTAATAATGAACACGGTACTTTGGAATTATACCGACCACAAACCCAGACATGAATCGTTATTTGACATTTTGCTTCTACTGATTACTAGATTTAGCGTAGAACAATATTTCGTCAATATAAAACAGGAATTGTCTTTATCGCAAACCCCTCCCCATCCTCAGACAGAGGTTCAAAGTCGAGCGGGTCTAGTAGATAACGTGATTGCAGAGTCTCGCCGCCCCGTTCAAGCTGGTGCGTCGCTTTGTTGTTTCTTCCGTGTTTTACCTCTACATTTCTCCAAACAAAAAAAATTCAATAAAAAAAAAAAACATGATCAAACTAAAACTAAACTCTTTTTTTTGAAAAAACACTCAAAACTTGTTTTTATTCTTGATCCTACTCCGCAACCCAAAATCAAAGGTGCCATGCCTTCTCGCTGATGTCAACGAAAGAAAAACATCCCTCGAGATACTACCCACAGTAAAATATCAAATTCTAGAGGATCTGATCAGAAATATAAATTGAATTATAATGGAAAGGCAATTATGTACCGCGCAAGTCATGTGATGACGTGTGGCCCGTCGTAATCGGGATTCTCGAGAAAGATAAGATAACAGCGACAACAATACCGTCACAATGCCTGGAAATACTTGTAAGTTTGTAAAATTTTTTAATTAAAGAGTTGTGTTTTCGTTCTATCATGTTTGTTTAGCTATAAATTTTATTTTTTGTGTTCTTCATACTGGTGTAGTCGGTATAATCCCAAAGTACCTGAACACTAAATAGGTGACACTAAACACTAAAATGATACTAAAAACACTAAATGAAATACTAAAAAATAAGATATCAATACTTTTAACAAATAAATAAAAACCATATAAAAAAGAAAACACGAACGAAGGAAACCGACTCAGCGATGGTTAGACACGCACTACCGGAAGCCAAACTGCAAACAAAAGCGCGCGCGCTGTACGGCGTCTGTGCCGTGTGACGGGGAGAGTATCTAGACACCGCCCTCTATTGTTTCAAACAATGTAACGCGACAGCTATATTTTTTACGCTTGACATAGGTCAATAAACCCACACACATGGTTGACGCATACCGTTAGTGACATTGGTCGGATTTAAAAGGAACTTAAATTTGCTATAGACGCAGTTTTGTGCGATGCGCCGTACCGCGTCTTTGCCCTTTGGAGATAGTTTGTCATGCGCCATATGGCGTCTGTGACGTTATAAGGGTTAATACCTCATTTTCGTAAACAGATCCTCTGGAATTTTATATTAGGTACTGTCTCAAGAGATGCTTTTTACTGGCCGGCGCATTGTAGAGATGTGTGCTGCAGTCTATGCGAAGCACAAAGGCATTCATTCTCAGACTATCTGAAATCTTGATATGTTACCTGGTATTTTTAATTAGTTTCTGTGCTACAATTCCAATTTCTTTAAGGTTTACACCATTAGAATATTGTAAAGGTGGTTTTAGAGAGTTAAGTTGGAGTACTAAACCCAATATCACCGGATTCTTAAAAATGAATTAACTTTAGATTAGATATATAATAACTAAAAAATTGCTATTTCACCCCCGACTTCCTTTTTAAACTACTAAATTTTTTTACCCCAAAAACCTATCCATAAACCCAAATATTAAATTCTACCATTAACAAAAGTTTTAAAACAATGGTAACACAGCATAACTGACCTCACTGAATATCTGCAGGCTTGGGAATTGTCATCGTCCACAAAGTAAACAACTCCTCTGTCAGTGTCGGTTGAGGTTACCCTGAGCCAGGCAAGGGCAGGGGTTTCTCTGTAGCACTCCACGGGGTTTACCCAGTTCGGCTCCTTTCACATCAACAATTACATTTTGAGACAGGGGAAATTTTTGTAGTTGAATTTAAACTGCCAAAGCTAACAATCAAGAATCAAGAAATCTTTATTGTCTTTAAGCACTTATGACAATGCAAAAAAAAGATACTTTTTCTTATAACAAAAATGGCCTACTTTCACCTTTAAAATCCCATAAAACAAGTGTAATGATTAGACATTTACAAAATTAGGTAAAAGCAAAATTTTATTTTTACGGGAATTGTAAATAATGCCACAATTTGCAAAATAAAAAAATAAAATAAAATATGGTGTTATATAATGTTTTAGATATTTATATATAACAAAACTAAAAACATTTATACAGTGTAAATTAAATATAAATAAATAACAGGAGATATAACTATTTAAAAATTTTAATTAAATTAAAATTTTTTAAAGTACTAATAGCACTTTTAAGTAGTAATTTTAAAGAATAAAATGTTTTATCAACAACCAATTATTTAAAAAAATTTTTAAACCTACTAATAGACACGTGCCATGCTTTTTCGGAAGCTTTTTAAAAAAAGTTTATCCTATATCAAATCACTGAGGGTTTTTGAGACCTGCTAAAACCTAATAACAAAAAATAGAATATCCACTGCCCACATTCTAACCATAGTTGATTTAAACATTTTATGAAACAATCTCAATGATGAAAAATTTCCTTTTTTAAAAGGCGATGTCTGGTTCTGTGTTTTTCTTTTTTTAAAAGAGAGGTACCAAAATCTGTTTATACAAGGAGAAGCTGACCCTATTTTAAAACCCCTTATTTGCCTGTTTTCAAGCATGTGATTGTACATAGCATGGTAGATTAATTTAAGACAAAAAATTTGCTACTTTAAAACATTTACCCAATTGCATATAACCAAGATTTATTTAAAATAAAAAAAGATTTTTTACTGTTATCCATTAAAAATGGCTACTTACACCCTAGAAAAATTCATTTGTTATGTTTGTCTCAATTAGAATGATTCTATAAGATTAAAGACTGATACACTTTCTTCACTGATTTAATCTAAATTTACATAATTTTTTTATTTCAAAATATGTATGGGTTTAAAAAACTTTTTTATTTTTACTCTTTTCTTCCTCATCCTTTAAATTTGAGTCATTCACAAGAAGCACTGATTATTTGAAGTTTTTAAAATGTAAACACTTTTATATAAATTTATACCACAAAAAAGGGTGTGGTCATAAAATGATTCCTTGCGGCATCATAATTTCATTTAGCTTATTTTTGACTTGAAATTGACTACACAACTATATTTCATGTTTTTACTAAAAAAATTTATTGTTGCCGGGGTTTTTAAAAATATGACTGAAAACTTTTAAAAAAAATTAATTAACCCAAATTTTGTGATTTAACCAGCAATTAAAATAAAAATATCAAAAGACTTGAAAAATACTTTAAATACCCCTACTAACTTTTCTTTCACCATCATTTTTATTCTATATTTGATTCAATACAAATTAATATTGTTATAAACGTTGGCTTATCTTTACCAAATTGATTTTCTTCTAAAATGGTAAAATACTTACCAGAAATAGAATTTGATTATGTAAACCACTTATCAAAATATTTTGGATTCAAGGCAAATTGATAAAGATTAGTAATTAAATTTAAAAGCCAGAATATTTTTTTTTAGTGTGAAAAAGGAAACGATTTTTTTGAAATTTTTAGTAGGGTGGGAAATATGCCAAAATACAAAGAAAAGAATTAGGTGTTTTAAAAATGATGCTTTATTACATTTGTCTTTCCCTTTTTTTTGTTTCTACTTATTAGAATAAGTAGTCCCTTAATAATCCAACACAATTTCATACCAGACATGTGTCCCAAAATTTGTCAAAAAAAGTTGGATTCCTGCAGTTCAATTGAAAAACACGTTTTTTAAAAATTTCATTATACAATTTTTTTGGGTTTCCTAAAAAATCAATTCTTACCATAAAGATGAACGTTAGTCTTAAAATAAAAATGTTAGCAATGGCTAAAAAGTTTTTTCTTTCTTTCAAAACTTTTTGGCCTGGGGCCTAACTTCAGTCTTGCGCAAAAAATTTCTTTACGTAAAAGCCTCCAAAAAAGTCCACTTTCGTTGGCATTATACACCCGTCCAAACCAAGTTTCAAATCAATGAAAACTTTTAAAAAATTTTGTTTTTTAAGGGTCAACTGTGATTTAAAAAGAATAGTAATACAATGCTGATTCCAATATCAAAAAATTTCAAATCACAAGTAAAGTCACAGTACAGTACAACCCCACCTTGCACATCATTTAAATAACAGTACAAAATGTATCAACTTAACACATCCAAATACTAACCACCTAAATTGGTTTTTTACCATTTCCTGGGTAACTGATTGGTTAGGGCAAGTGCTGTCCTGTCAAGGGAGCTGTTTGCCCGAAAACCCAAATCAATAAACACAGAAAATAGCTGGAAAGAAATAAAACTTACCTTAAACATCATAAGAAAACAGTCCTTTATGCAAAAAGAGAACCCCTAGTAAAAAAAATACAATCCTCTAAAAATATTCCAAGAACAACCTGGAATATCATTAATTCAGAGACTAAATCATTCGCTTCTGTAAAAAACATTAATCTAATTGTTAATGGACAAGATATTACTGAGCCAATGGATGTTGCAATAGCATTTAACAGGCACTTCACAAGTGTACCTCATATTATCTCAAACCAACTTGAGTTGCTGAATTCAAGGCATTACGATCCACAAAATTTTTTACCAAATCCATTTTTAATGGTTTATTTTATCTC
>NW_025789872.1:0-4490 GCF_021130785.1 Homalodisca vitripennis
TACTTCTGTCAAAAGACACATAAGGTGGGTTTTATATCAGTCTTTAAATTTATAAGTTAAAAGTTATATAGTAACATGTGTCTTTTAAACCTATTACCTTAATATTTGAATAAAATTGTTAAAAGTAAATTGTACGTTCAACAATAACGCTATTTAAGTGTTTGTTTCCATATAAATTGTAAATTTTTTTTTTTTTATATTTTAGAACTTTTAGAGCTGATATTGTTACATTAGTTCAAAAGAAACAGGTCCTTCGAACTTTCATCTAGGCATGGTTCTTTTCGACTGCTTCAAAGGGATCCGTCATGAGTAAAATTCTGATCATCATGTTAGGACTTTTTCTAACGTAGATAAGTACTTAACTAATAGCTGAAATTCTAAAAACGGCGTGTAAACCAACGATTATTCATTAGAAAATGTAAAACCCTACAAATGTAATCAAATTGAAAAATAGTGCGTTAAATGAATTAAGAGACATATAGGTGTTCAATCTTTTCCACTCAGAACAGTTAATTACATTTGACTGGATCTTTCATGATAATATTTCTCGCAAGCTTTAGAAACCTAAGGATGGAATTTTCTGCTGAAGTTATTTACGTAATAAGAATATGCTTATACTCATACCGAGGACCGTCAGAATTTCTCATGTAAAATTGATTCAGTTCAATTCTGTAGAATAATTTACGCTTGGAAAGCAGAGCAAACGATACAGAAGCCACTTTCTTCTTTATAATAGGATGAGGTACAGAATATAAAGAAAATATATTACTCGTATATTTAACTCTCACGTCAAATTCATTATCATTGTTCACGGCCTATCATATGGAACATTATTTATATGTCGTAACTTAGGTATAAACAAGCGTATCGCTCGGAAAATCAGCTGTAGGTTGGCGACCTCTCCTTAGTAACGAACAAGACTGTTTATCAAGGCAGTGGAAATATTTGTGAGTTCGCCGGGGATCGGCTGTCACACGACTCCGGGATATAGTTTCGGGTTAACTGTGTCGGGATTCACCGCCTACACCGCTCGGACATCGCGACGCCCACAGCCAGTGTTCCATCCTCTGCCAAACGCTCGACATCTCGCGGACGCCCACCGCCAGTGTACCATCATCAGATCACCGATGTTCGACATCGCAACGTCACCGCATAGTGTCCATCCTCAGCACACCTCTCGACATCGCGACGCCCACCGCCGTGTACATCCCTCAGCTCACCGTCTCGACATTGCAACGCTCACCGCCGTGTCCATCCTCAGCACACCGCTCGACAATCGCGACGGCCATAGCCAGCTGTCCATCCTCAGCACACCGCTCGGAAATCGCGACGCCCTCACGCACAGTGTCCATCCTCAGCACACCGCTCGGACATCGCGACGCCCACCGGCAGTGTCCATCCTAGGCACACCCGCTCGACATCGCGAGGCCCAACGCCACGCTGTCGTCATCTCTCAGCACACCGTTCGACATTTCGCAAACGCTCACCGCCAGTGTCCATCCTCAGCACACCGCTCGTGACAAACACGACGCCCACGGCCGTGGTGTACATCCTCAGCACACCGTTCGACATCCGCAACGCCCACCGCCAGTGTGCCATCCTCAGCACACCGCTCGACATCGCGATCAGCCCACCACCGGTGGTCCATCCTCAGCACACCGCTCGACATTCGCCCCACGACGGCCCACCACGGTGTCCATCCTCAGCACACCGCTTCGACATCGCGGACGCCCACCGCCAGTGTCCATCCTCAGGCACACCGCTTCGAAATCAGCGACGCCCACCAGCCATGTAATCATCAGCTAACCGCTCGACATCGCGACCGCCACACCGTTGTGTCCATATTCAGCACACACTCGACATCGCGACGATGTCCACCGCCTATGTACTTCATCCAGCACACCGCTCGACATCGCGACGCCCACCCCTTCAAGTGTCCTATCCTTAGCACACCGCTCGACTATCGCAGAAGCCCACGGCCAGTGTCCATCCGCAGCAACATTCAGCTTAAATGGCTTTAGCTCATAGTCATAGATCCCAAGTTGCCCAAATATCAAATCCAATACGTCAAAAAACGCCAATACAACTGAGTGACGGCCAGTGTTTCCCCAGGAATCCATTCTCAGTTCCGTGCTTTTTTCCTGCTTTATGTGATCGAACATAGGACCATCGAGTCTGCGATGGAGGAACTAGTGCAGTATGCTAATTAGACGACTATCTGTTTTAGTGCAACTAGTAAAGGTGAAGTGAGCTGGAAAAACAGGCCTTTTTTGACATCAATAACTGTTGTACAATACTTCCAAAAGCCACAAATCTGCACAACAAAACATCCTCAAAATCCAACAGTTTTAAATTGTTTGCTTTGGCCACGATGTTGGGCTAACCCATTGTGGATCTGCCCGTCTTTGTTAGCTGTAATCCACTCGCTGGAAGAAGTCCTCTCTTCAAAATTAATAGGAAATATAGCCTTGATCCTTGATCGAGGATTTGGACTTGAAATGAGCAACATCAACTCATGTTTGCGCCAAACATTTCCTCAGGCATTTGTTTTGAGATTCTTAGCAAAATACTGCTTCATTGTCAGGAACTTTTAAACGGCGTATTAATGGCTTAATTTACCCCCATTTTGGGCACTAGAAGGAGTGGTTCTATTGTGAGAGCGTGCGCAAACTCCTCTATGTTCAGGAAAAGAGAGCATTCAAACTCCCAAACAAAAAGACTATTCGAATAATCGTACAAAACAACATTCAGAGAGTCGTGCAGGAAAGCTTTTAAGGAATTTTAGCTGTTAACTCTTCCTGTATCTGTGCCATGTCATTTTGGAAACCACTTTGTTTTGTATGTATAAGTGTGCTCTTAACTCAGACGGGCCGTCGTGACAATGCATATACATGAAGACACAAGGTAGAGAGAACTTACTACGAACTGCAGAGACACAGAGAACAGTGGTTTTTGAACATCTGGCCCTCGCAGGCAAGAGTGTTAATTTTATTAATAGATTGCCTCAATTTCAATTAAAGAAATCCCTAATGTTAGATTAAAATCTATGAACGTTTGTTTACAGAATGTGCTGTTGTCGCTGCAATAAAACTTATTTGATTTGTGTTATAGATCTCTTGATTCGCAGCTTTGGTGTTTGTTTAGTTTTTCCTATGAGAATTAATATCATAATCAAAATATAAATATCAAAAACAAATTTCAGTAGAACTAAAATAGTATACAACTTATTACAATTAGAAGATAACACTCCAAGGTGCAACGCGTATTAGAGAAGTTGCCAAAACAGAACTGAAATTCAGATAGACAACTGTAAATATAAGTAGACAAGCACAGTCGGGAACGGAACGCCTGGAAACTGGACCTTACGTGGAGAACTAGTATCCGAGCCTGGGACTTTCCGGTCGGAACGGTTCCAGTTTTCCTAGAATCGGGCCTGACACCTCTACACTGTATTGAGAAAGTGAAATCAGCCGTATTTGTCGTTGTTGAAAATCCGAGTGACGTCATACGCCACACCGTCGACACAATTTCGTCTAGCGTATCAGAACAGCCTTGTCTCCTTATATGCGAGTAAACCCAGAGTGTGGTCCAGGTCCAGTCCAGTCCCAAACCGCGTGGCTCCGATCTGTCACAAAGCCACGTGTGACATATTTAATGATACCCGACGGTACAGGCGGTAAAATTGGACATGTACACAACAAAATTGCATTTACTTTGCACTCTTAGTTGTTTAGTCGAGCGACTGTTGGGGGTAGAGCTGATTTGTGGGGACATGGGACAATATTTTACTTAAAAATAACTGGATTTGGGACATTCTTACCTATCGGTCATGTGTTCTACAAAACAAACTAACGTTTCTAGATCATCGGAATTTATTTCCTCTGCGACAGTGTGACAAAATCTCTTGGACGTTGGACTTTGGGTCTGAGTCTAGCGCAGGTTCAAAGCCGGTCTGTAACCGTTGCACTTTTTACACTCAGTACCATCGATCTTGTCCTGCCATGCGAGCTCTCCCCCTTATTCTGTTTAAATAAGAGCCTCTCGCACAATGCCCAGTTGGCTTATAGGGATGACGGGCAGAATAAGGCCAAAATGAATTAGCCCTCCTTTTTTTTAAAAACAACAAGGTAAGACATTCAAGGGCTAAAGCATTCACAAACAATTTTGAAAAAAACAACATGGAATCCATGTACCGACGAGTAACTTGTCGCCAAATCAAATTTTTACAACACTACAAGTTTGTACGTAAAAAAATCAAGCTCGATGTCTCTTTATAGTGAAATATGTGACTAGCATAAAAAAAAGCGTTCCCTTCCCTGTAAATTATTCAACTAGAGTTCATATCATGTTACAAGTTTTACATATATTCATTTATACAACCGACCCGTCGGGCATCTGCCCCTGAAAGGCTTGCAGCATGTGTACTCAGATAGATTTTTCTTTAAAAAAAAATAAAAAAAAACCTTATAAAAAATGACCGTTCATTTTCG
>NW_025789873.1:0-7393 GCF_021130785.1 Homalodisca vitripennis
CTCGCTACGAGTAAAATAGATTCGTTAAAGTGCCTCTGTTCAGGACCACATGTTGTCGTGTACTATCATGGACCTTTCATATGGCTACGTTATCTACATATATAGGTTAATGTGTAAAATTGACAATAATACAGGAGTACGCCATACCACAATGATCCGCTGTTGTAAGATTGCTATATATCATATTCAAGTCTATAATTCACTTTATTATTAGATACAGAAACAACAAATAATCCAGAGGAAGATTTGTACATCCCTCCTCGCAAGAAAAGAGAAATTACTTTTAGTTCCACGTGAGTTAGAGCCTTCACACGACGCTAATTCAAATTCCATGATGTGGAAATACACATTCACAGAAATCCTCTGATATATGAAGAAAATGGATATTCGTGCACAATTTCCAACAACTCTACAAAACAGATTAAATTGCTCTGCGATCCTCATGCCAGATTTGATACTTTCACCCCGTTCCAGTTTTCACGAGTATTACGAGTTCAATAAATTAGATTACATTATCAGTGTTTAAAAAACATAAAAGCAAAGTACTACCTACGGCACGCAAAAAACGGCAGACACTCAGGTCATTATAGAAAATATGATCCAGTAGTGTTGGCATATTAATAAATCACGTTTTAAATTTTTCTTAGTAAATATTGAGCGAAAGAACAGCTGGACCACATGTTATTTAGCGATCGTTAAAAGTGAATGTACTGAAACATTTTTGCAATTCATTTCACTACATATTGCATTAAGAAGCTCACGGTTGTTAAAAACTCTGAAACGCTTTCTTATCATAAAATAGCGTCAAATGCATTTTTATTAACTGTAAAAGAGTTTCTTCTTTCTGCACAGTATGGCTGGGAGAGCCCAAACCAAATAACAGAGACTGGCTCTTCTCGAATGAAGTGAGGAAAGTACTGGTGATGGATGAATGTTGAATGATTGGTCCAAGTATATAGCAGAATGAGAGCTCAATGGGTATGTAATGTCCCACAAATTATTATAACAATAGTTTGTGATATTTTGCTATAGCAACAATGTTATTTTGAGTCTCCAGCAATAAAATAATTTGACGTATTGAACATACGGATTTAAGTCTTCATCTTAACGTATAACCCATATTGTTTTATTTGTATACATTCAACTCAGTTACTCATTTCATTTCCCCTCCGAAATTTATTCTACACTCACGCTAGCTCCAATATCAGTCAGCCAATCCATGTGCTCTCGCCAAATGTGAGTCCTTCAGAACTGGTACGACCATTCTAGAAATGCTTTTTTTGAAATCATTTTGGGTTTGGGCGGTTTTTAGAGGAAAGACGAGGTTTTTAAACGCTGTTGAAGGTCATATCGCAACATTTTTTTTATAATTATGAATTTGGCGTAGTTTGAAGTCCATTGCCCCAGTCCTGCAATATTCATAGCCCCCAGATAATTCAAACGTTCATTAGCCTCCTGTTCGGTAGTTATCTCTGCCTCTAGCTTCATAAGAGTGTATTTCGCTACTTTTTATAGGATTCCACTCGGTTTTGAAAAAAAGAGTTGTCTTCAAAATATAGTAGATGGGCAATGTCAACAATTTAAAATTCCTGAAAGACTTTCTAAGTTACAGTTTTGCAATTATTCTGATGGTTATGAAGAATAAACATTCTAGAAAAATGTATGTTTGCACACCCTCCCCACAAAGCTACGCCAGGATAGATGTGAATAGAACAGTCCATAATACGCCCTCATCAGCACCTGAATTGGACACTACGTAGATAGTTGTACTCAGTACATAAATGCCTTAAATGCCAGGTTAAGATGTATGCCAAAGATTTTGTTGAGTAGCCTTCTACAATTTCGGTTTCGTCCCACGAATACTGTTTTGACAAAAAACTGGATCTGTTTGTCGCAGACAAAATTTAATTAAGATTGATTTTGTTGCGTCACGTGTTTAAAGTTCTCCTTAAGTTTGTTTATATATCCATCTATTCTGCTATTTTTCTCGTTACTATCATGGATACCCATAAGTCCAATGTGAATACATTCCGCTAACGCTCACCTGAATCCCTTGTAGTTACGTGTAACATTATTGAACTCCCCAATATAAAAATGAAGCTTGATGCAAAATTTTTCGAATCTATAGGTCAGCTTCGTTTATAAATTCGTGATATGCGGATAGACAAGACAGACAAACAGAAACGAAATTTTTCTAGCTCCACGAGTGATGGGCGTTGCTAAAACGCTCAGCTTATAATGCTTATAATATTTAACAGTATAGAGGCTCATGTATGTCCTACGAAGGAGTTGATACATTTTTGTGTGCTTCAAGGAACAAGAAATGAGCTGCAGACCGTTGACCTCCTGGTAGGAAGGAATGTAAAATGTTTATTTAGCACGGGAAGGTCACTGGTGTTTTATTGGTTAGGGAGGAATGCAAATATAAGGAGACAAATGTCTGCCCACGGGTGACGCGCAGCGGGCCGGTGAAGATACATCACGACCTCGAGCCTGCCTGCGGACAAACACAATGGGTGGCGGCAGTAGGCGGCGCTAGGGACGTTTCATCATCTCATCATGCATGCTCACACTGGCCACTGTGACCTTCAAATACTGTCAGCTCGTTAATGTCATGCACACTTCATCAGGAGATTATTCATCAGTGAAACGACAAATGCAGATGGCTCCCCTTGGAATAAACGACATGACGCCCATTAGCTGGAGTAGAACGACACCTTACTTTGCATTTTGTTGGTAAGCGAAATCAGGCTTGCCTTTGGGAATGTGATGTTCGTGTTGATTTACAGTTTGTCCGGAGACTCAAGAACCCAAGAAGAGGATCAGGCGACCCTTACGCCCACACTTTTGTGTCTACGACGCACGGACTAACTTTTAGTCCACAAACTGCTAATTTTGCCTAATTTTTCCATTTTTTATTTTAAGTGAATATTCTTTTAATCTTTTTACTCTGCATTTTATTTTTATGCAAACAGAGTCCAAAACCAACACGAAATGACTACAACATTCCACACGTATCATTTTAGAAATAAAGAGTGACCAATGATCAACTCAACTTTGTAATATAAGTTACTTACACTTACGTTTTCAAAAACACTTTATTTAATATAGCAAAATTTAATATAATAATATACTATTATACAATAAAATAAGCGCGCCATACAACATACCATTTCATGGTGGTTAGGCTACACATTACAACCAACAATAAATTACAATGACAGAGCAAACACGTACTGTAAATTATACTAAAGTCGATATTACGAAACTTATTCCTATAGCAGCTGTCGCACACACTGGCTACAAAAATAATATTGAGTCAGGTTTTCAAAAAGTTTGGCAGCCAGCCACTCATTAACTAAGTGTATGGTCACGGAACACCGTGTACCATGGACTATAATGTGTAACTATAATTATTTACACCGTAGGCAAAGAAAGTATCTGCAGTGAGGAATCCACACGCACGTTTCCATGAGCTCTAAGCGGTTAATACATTAGGCCATTGTTAAAACTTCCGTTGTAATGCTATTGGGCGGTTAAACTATAGTAGTTAGAAGGAGAACGGGTATGAACCGAATCACTAGATACGAATAAAAGGTAAAGTTAACTAATCACTAATTGACAGAAAGTTGAAATTTAGCACACGCATTCGAACATAACTTTAAATATGTTTGCTCCCTTATAGACCTATTTTTTGTTTTTCGAACTTCACGATATCTTAAGAAAATTTGAAATGATGTGCCATGTTCCTTTCTACACCCAAAGTAAAAATTTGTCCTCAAGACACACACCACCCATAGAGGTAGACAAATAAAGAGTTGCAACCCATAAGAAGAAACTACGCAGAAAGCAACTACGGAAGAATACACAAATAAGGCATGCAGGGCTCCTCTAAGCTTTTTTCAGTCATCTATAGCATAATCACTATCGTACGTATAACATATGAACTGAATTAATAAACTTCGCTGATCTACTAAAGAAACGATAGTTACTAATAGTTTATGAATAAATTCAAGGAAAACATCTTTGCTCTTTAGTTTGCATAAGACAAATGGTTTAATTGGTTTATAAGCGCATTTAATGGATACACACGCCAAATCGTTTATAGTCTTTGCACTTAGCACTGATATCTCCAACAAGGGTATCAATCAAAGGTACATAATTAGTATATAAAGTAAAAGCGACACATGTGGACACGTCACTAGCTGCACACTGGCCACGCCTCAGTGTGTCATGTCGCTCCGCGAGCAGTCGCTATTCAGATCACCGATTGTTCGGTTTACACACAACCAGTTTCCCACGATTATACACTCGGTCACTTAGATAGCTATCAGCTTATGGTGCAATATACATTTGATCTGCACTGCATAGTACAATAATTATCTGCTAGGTGCTCACATGAAAGATACAGAGAGGAGTGCAATATATTTTGGGTGTTGGAAAATATTGTTTTATGTTGAACTAAGAATTCAGTATAAACTAGTTTATTTAAGAGTGGACAACTTATACCCGAACTAGCCAACAAAAAGTAAAAAAAACATGTTGAAAATTATCAAAAACGCATTTAAAAAAGGAAGCTATTTTAAGGCCATTTGTTCGACAACTCAGGAACGTCAAGAAAGATCGGTAAATGAGGAAAACCTGTGAAGTTTTTCTTTGTGAACAATGGTGGTACATGAGTTTACGACGCCTTTCAGGAAGTAACAGTTTTATTAATTTGTTTAATGACCTACAGAAAGATTATATTTTTATTATCAACTTTTAACACATTTATGAAAAAGGAGCATAGGAAGAAACAGACATAGGAAAAAATATAATTGTCTAATAAAATTATTTAAATAAATGAGAAAACAGAATCACCATCTTATGCTGTAAACGGTATAACTCATGTACATGTTGTAAAAAAACAGTTTTTATAATAAAATAATAACCACGTACAAAATGCGCCCAAAGTTTACTTTCTTATGAATAGCCGTCTAGTTTCCACCCATACATAAAAAAAATTCCAAAAAATATTTAAAAGATGTATACTTCTTTCCGTACATTTAAAGTTATTCTTAAAAGGGAGTCCACCAAAATTAACTTATTGTAAATTAAAACTTATTTAATCAAAAGCAACAAGAAATTTCGATTGTATAACCTTGAAGATCAACTTATGCCATAGACAAACTATCGAAAACCTAAACTTATATGTTTATTATAAATTTATGGTAAAGTAATTTATACAGTCCAAGAACAGTTGTGTGTTTGTAAAGTTTGGATGGATTTGCAATCTCTCTGTATTAGTAAAAGCTTAGAATGTTAGTCCGCTATTTAGTCATCCCTATACGCTTACAGACAAGCAGCATATTGGCTCTCCCCCATAGCTTTTCGGCCGATCTATTAGAACGAATAATCAATCAATCGTAACCACTTGCTGGAGTTATCAGAGATTATAGCGATGTGAGGAACGGAGACAACAGAATACCGTGATCAGTGAAACTAACCCGGAACTGCAATCTGATCGGCGTTGTAAGAACGTTTACAACTTATCAATGTGTGAATTTATTGAGAGATTATAGCGCGAGTGAGGAAACGCTGGACAACAGAATAACCTGACAAGTGAAACTAACCCGGAAATATGCATCTGTCGGGCGTTTTTTGTAAGAAAACGTTTTCAACTTATCAATGTAAGTTATGAGAGTATTATAGCGAGTGAGGAACGTGACAAAACTAGAATACCTGGTAAAACAGTGAAAGACTAACACTCGGCAATATTTGATGCATCTCTGTCGGCGCGTCACATGTATAAGAAACGTATCAACTTATTCACAAATGAGATTAATGAGAGGATTATAGCGAGTGAGGAACGGTGAACAACAAGAAATACCTGGGATACAGGTTGAAAACATAACGAACACCCGGGAAATAGCAATACCTGTTCGGCGTATGTACACTAAAGCACGTTCAACTTATCAATGAGTTTATGAGAGCATGTATAGGCGAGTGAGTGAACGTGACAGCCGAGAATACCTGACAGTGAAACTAGACTCCGGAAATATGCCATCTGTCGGGCATTGGTAAGAGACGTCAAGTTCACAACTTATCAAATGAGTTTATGAGAGATTATAGCCGAGATAGAGGAACGTGACACACAGAAATACCTGACAAGTGATAACGTCAGCCCGGAAATGCCACTCTGTCGGCGTTTGTAAGTAAACGTTCAACTTATCAATGCGAGTTATGAGAGGACTTAATAAGCGAGTATAGAGGAACGTGACAGAAACAGAATACCTTGACAGTGGAAGACTAACCACTACCGCCCGCGGAAATTGCGATCCTGTTCGGCGTTGTTAAGGAACCGTTCAACTTATCAATCTGAGCTTAATGAGAGTAGATTATAACGCGAGTGAAGAAAACGTGGACCCAAACAGAATAACCTGAACAGTGGAAACTATACTACCGGAAAATAAGATGCAAATGTGTCCGAGTGCGGTTGTAAGCAGAACGTATCAAACCTATCAATCGGAAATTTAGACATATATTTGAATTAGGCAAAACAATAACACACAAGCACAAGTTCCGAGTTTGCCACGCTAGGAGCGTCAGTCATCGACTCCTTGGCTCGACATCCTCACAGATAACAGGAAAGATTAAACGACCGGGTTGATCTCCTAACGGCGCAAGCGCAATCTATTGCAATATCAATGAGATATAGGTTGGATAGATACTACAACTGTCTTTGCTTAGTGAAAACAATAGACTGCGATGGTGATATATGTCTTTGATTTGCTAGAGAAATCTCTCCGACTATAATTAACTTTACTATGATTTATAACAGTTTAAAAAAACAATTTGTCAATAAATCTATAAATGTAGAAAAGCTTTCTTTATACAATTACCCACCATTATTATTGTGTATTACAGTGTTGTGTAATCAAACTAAAATACATCATTAAAACTCAAGATTTAAAAATTCCCGTTTTTAAATCTATAATTAATGTAATGGTTTTGAATGTACAACGTTCAAATAATTTTGTTTCAAGACATCACTGAGACCCTATTTTGAAGTCGAAAAATGCGAATAAATTACTATGCTAAATTACGAAAAAATTTTTTATTACAAATCCCCCAGTGAACATTTTACAAACGCTATTACCCTACTCGTACAGGAACTTAGTCGTAATCGTGTGCAAGTCTGTTAATTCAGATAATAATTAAAAATAATATTTACAAATACGGAACAACGGTGTAAGTAATTGCCCTTATAGAAGTAATATCAAAGGAAGTGAATGTAATAAGTCCGCTTCGGATAACCAATTCGTTACATCAAAAAATATTTCAGTTCAGCATTCAAAAAATTTGTTATACTCATTGCTAATATTTCAACTACTGCTCTAATATAAAAAAAGTT